>NC_080425.1:59318229-59618229 GCF_029873635.1 Malania oleifera
TCATACAAGTCTTTCGATCTCTATATTTACCTACGCTGAATTATCCAAGATCTATCCTATAATCCCCCCTTTCGGTAGCAAATCACAAGACTAAAATAATTTAATTAATGGCCAGTTAATTAAAAGCATTAGGCACAGAATAACTCAAACAAATATTGATGGAAACTACTTCAGATTAGCATCAAAGAGCAAACATAGTTCGAAACTGTCTACATCATTTTCCTAGAATTCAAAAATTTAGTTCATTCCGAAAATTAAATCCAACATACAGATTTCACCATATTTTCTTCAATTTGGAGCGTACGGGAAAGATCAACATTCGCCGCACCGCCGTCGCGCGTCACGAACACCCCGAACACCGCCGTTGTTCGCCACCTTCTGATTCTGAAAAGATATTATTTTTGCGTGCTTCCAACTCTCCTTTGCTGGCTGTGTGTGTATCTTCACAGCACCCCCAAAATAAAACCACAAGAAAGCTCCCAAAAAATAATTTTTCTCAAGAAACTCTATGTGGTTTGGCCTCCCTTGTGTTTCTCTCCCAGAAGAATCAATTCTTTTTTTTTTTTTTTTTGTAAGATGCAGCCTCCTCTCCAGCCCTCAGCACACGCTGCCCCCCCCCCCCTTCCTTTCCTGCACACCCCTCTCTCCCAAGAAACCCTCCTCTTTTTGACTTTTCCTCTTTCCTTTCTTTTTGCTTTCCTTTCTTTGCTTTTCTTCCCTTTCTTTTGTCTTTCCATTTTTTGTCTTTCCTTTCTAAAAACCCAGCGCCTCACCCTTCTGAGATGACCCGGCTGCATGGCTGGGTCACATCTCATTTTTTGATTTTTTTTTTTTTTTTCAAAGGTACATGAACTACCCTCCTATTTCAAGCCTACTTTCAACCCTCTTATAGCTTGTAACTCTCAAATCTTAAAACAGAAAAGATGTAGAGATCTTTTTCAAATTTTCCCAGAATTTTGAATCGGCTCAATCGGAGCTCGTATGAGGAAGCTACGCCAAGATTACGAAGAGTTGTCGAAATAATCCATAAAACGGCGTATGCTAACTTCACGTCCGATTTTGATCTTGATGCATCCATTATTTTGCAAAATGCAAAACATGGGAATTGTAGAACATTTCCTTATCTTTCTATGGCATCCTGAATCATCTGAATTGGACATTGGATGAGAGAGTTACGCACAGATTAAAAAGTATAGTTGGTTTTTGGCTTCCGATAGTTGTGCTACAAGAAAAAAATACCAAAATTTCATAAATTACTTAATAAAACTCAAATATTATAAATAGAACATAATTTTAAAATATTGAGAGTAATTAGGCATTTAAATACAAAATAGGATTCTCAATGCTTGATTTAAAGCACTTAATTACGCAATTTAAGCGCGTAATCATAGTACCTTCTGGTTCTCAGTCAGGATCTTGCCAAGGATCATGGAAGAAGAGGAACAGGGGCTCAGGTAACCGCCAAAATACTGAGCATCAAGGTTCTCAAATGAACCAGTCGTGTGATCGTTGTACTAGGTGCCACAGATGGCATAATGGTGATTGTCAGTCGTTTGGGGGTAACTGCTACAACTGTGGCCAGTTAGGTCACATGGCTCAGGATTTTCATATTCCAAAGAGGGGCACACCCTCTTCGAGTCATATCAGGGAAGTAATCAGGTATCCCAAGGAATCTATCAGGAAAACACAGTTCCGGCAAGGGTGTACTCGCTTACTCCAATGGATGCTGAGCATGCGGGAAATGTGGTGACAGGTACTATGATATTATTTTTTTAATAGAGTTGTGATTTTATTTGATTCGGGTGCGACCCACTCCTTTATATTTGTTAATTTTGTGAAACTGTGTGGGGTAGACACCCAAGTCATGAAAGAAGGATTGTCTGTAGCTACACCGTTTGGGAGTGTATCATTCTGTAGGAGGATGTTAGAAGACTACCCAGTGGTAATCCAAGGGAAGTTGCTATCGGCGAATCTTATGGTATACGATATGTCGGGGTTTGTTGTCATATTGGGGATGGATTGGTTATTCTCCAGTTATGCTGTGATCGACTGTCGTAGAAAGGCGGTGGTGTTCAGACCTCCTAGGGAGCAGGAGTATGAGTTTGTAGGATCGTGTGTGCGTTCGACGCCACAGGTTCTATCGGCACTATAGGCGAGGAGGTTACTCTTGGACAGATGTCAGGGGTACCTAACTTGCGTGAGGGAACTGCCGTGAGATGAATTTCAGAAGTGAGCTCACATGATACAAAAATGGTGTACATGATCACCTAAGGGTGATAACAAGAGGAATGCATCCATGCTTTTCATTTAAATCATTTTGAAATTGAATGAAATAAGAATGTCTTTTAGTCTCATCTCATCCTGTCCTCCTTGGATCATCACCTTGTGCCAAATTTTGCCTATTTTTTCTTGCATTTTATGTAAGTGACATAGGAAATAATTTTATCAGTACAAAGGACTTGGATCCAATAGTTGGTTTTGGGAGTCTATTCAAAGGGGCAAAGAGAGAGAGAGAGAGAGAGAGAGAGAGAGAGAGAGAGAGAGAGAGAGAGAGAGAGAGAGAGAGAGAGAGAAACCTCCAAGATGAATTTTAGTAAAGAACGCCACTTCAAAATGTTGTCAAGGAGTTTTGTGGGATGTGGATTTCAAAATGATGAAGAGTTGTAGGAGAAATATACAGAAATGGCTTATCAAACTTTGTCCTACATTTGTTTGATGAAATTAGTGAAAAAGTCTTTTTTCTTTGTTATCTAAGTTATGATTGGTGTCTTAAAGGTATGATGATTATATTCTGATCAAATGAGGGGTGACCATCTTTGGTCGACTAGTATCCCTAAAAAGAACTAAATATTGATTTATCATTTGTTAACCAAGTTGAGTCTGAATGTTAAACCAATCTTTTCTTAAAAGTTAGTTCATCAAAAATTTAACCTGAGTTTGGGTCTACTAGTATTTGGCAAGTTATTTGAGACAATAATCATTACCAAAAGGATGGCAGGGCATTTTTCTGCTACCCAAAAGAAATTTAAAGAAGAAATCCCTTGCAAGCCCTTTTGAGCCGGAAAAATTCATTTCTTGATTAACTTGTCAGAGGATCACACCCCACACTGAGGCAGTTTTAAAAAGATCAATTCCAAATAAAGTTCAAATGAAAATGAAGTTAAGATTCCTTCATAAAGGGAAAAACAAAAGTTGTGGTAAAAGAAGACGATGGAGATGAAAAAACGAAAGAGAAAAAGGAAAGAGAAAGAAGAAGAAAAGGAAGAAGAAAAAAAAAAATAAGGGACATACTACATATGTGATCTTTGACCAAATTACCCTTGATGAAATCAATGATTTTGAGCCTTATTTAACTCTTTTATTTTTTAACCCATACCCCTAGCCTACATTACGGTCCAAATGAAATTCCTGATCAGATTGGTATATGCTGTCTCAAATGATTTGTCAGACTCAATGTTGAGTCTAAACTACATAATGACCTGATCCTGAAAAGGTACGTAGGCAGCTTATTCAAATAATAAGTTCGGTCAATATTTTGCAAATACTACACCACAAACTAGGTCAGAAATTTTTAATATGCGATGGTATTTTTGAGCCTTAATTTCCTCGTTCTTAGTGAAACCTAAATCCTAAGCCTACATTTCATCCTGTGTCTTAAAGTCCATCCTAAGATTGGAATATTGATCGAACTACTTAATGAGACACTAGTTATAATTCAAGACAGGGAGTTTGAAATAAGCTTGAAATAAGTAAGAAAGAATATCTAAGTGGTGATACAGTGGACGAGTTATTGTTATAAGGCTAAAAAGAAAAAAAAAAACGGTTTGCCCATTGATACAATTCTCTAAGCTAGCAAAGTTACATTAGTGTCAAAGTATTGGCAAAATTTGTCTCCTATTTAACAAGCACAAAAAATCAAGTAAAGACAAGCAAATTTGTGCATTTCATCCATATTCCTATTGAGATTGAGTTATCTGATTGCATGCTTATTTATTTAAATTTTGAAGAGATTTTAAAACATTAATAATGCAATCCAAAGAAGATCCCTGTGGAGAAAGAGCAACCTAACTGGGGCAAATGTCATGTTAGGTTTCATAGACCTGCTCGTTCAAGAAGAATCTAACAATAGGGTCAAGATCAGTTATAGATCCATTAAATTGGGGTAGATTTTGTGATTGAGTTTCATTTGAGTCAAGTCGACCACCTCTATTAAGAAAATCAAGCCAAGATAAGTTATAGATCCATTCAGTTGGAGCAGGTTTCGGGTTGAGTTTCAAGGGAACCAATTCAGAGACAACATAGCTAAGATGAGAGATTAAGTTGTTGATTATAGGCGCATTGGAAAAAGGAAGTTCATGCATTATCATGCATTGCACAATATATAATGCATACCTATCCCCGTGTTCAGATATCATATCAAACAATATGCATGCACCCTCGCATTCTAGCATCACCGATAGCAACATTTATACATCATATAACATCATTCAGTCTTGTCGTACATCTCTTTTCATCATTGTCCAAGCAACCCTTGTTTTACTAATGTTTGAATATTAAGGCAAATGAACCAAGTATAAGTCAAGTCATTGTTGTGTGCTTCAGCGCTCGGGTTTTCAAACATAGCGCAAGTAATTATTATATGCTTCGGCGTTCAAGTTCTCAAACCCAATGCAAGTTATTCTCATGTGCTTCGGCTCTCGGGTTCTCAAACCCAGTGCAAGTCATTCTCTTGTACTTTGGCGTTCGGGTTCTCACACCCAGTGCATGTCATTCTTGAGTACTTCAGCACTTGGGTTCTTACACCTAGTGCAAGTCATTCTTATGTGCTTTGGCGCTCGAGTTCTCAAACCCAGTGCAAGTCATTCTCATGTACTTCGACGCTTGGGTCCTCAAACTTGGTGCAAGTCATTCTCATGTACTTTGGCGCTTGGGTTCTCAAACCCAGTGCAAGTTATTCTTATGTACTTTGGCGCTTGGGTTCTCATACTCAGTGCAAGTCATTCTCGTGTGCTTTGGCGCTCGGGTCCTCAAACCCAATGCAAGTCATTCTTGTGTACTTCGGCGCTTAAGTCCTCAAACCCGGTGCAAGTCATTCTCATGTACTTTGGCGCTTGGGTTCTCACACCCAGTGCAAGTCATTCTCATGTGCTTCGGCGCTTGAGTTCTCAAACCCAGTGCAAGTCATTCTCGTGTACTTCGGCGCTTGGGTCCTCAAACTTGGTGCAAGTCATTCTCATATACTTTAGCGCTCGGGTTCTCAAACCTAGTGCAAGTTATTCTCATGTACTTCGGCGCTTGGGTTCTCACACCTAGTGCAAGTCATTCTTATGTACTTTGGCGCTCGGGTTCTCAAACCCAGTGCAAGTTATTCTCATGTACTTCGGCGCTTGGGTTCTCACACCTAGTGCAAGTCATTCTCATGTGCTTCGGTGCTCAGATTCTCACACTCGGTGCAAGTCATAATTATATAATTTGGCACTCGGGTTCTCACACCCGGTGCAAGTCATCATCATATATTTCGGCACTCGGGCTTGCACACTCGGTGCAAGTCATCGTCATATACTTCAGCACTCGGGTTCTCACACCCGGTGCAAGTCATCATCATATACTTCGGCACTCGGGTTCTCACACCTAGTGCAAGTCATCATCATATACTTTGGCATTCGGGTTCTCATACCTGGTGCAAGTCATCATCATATACTTCGACATTTGGGTTCTCGATGCAAGTCATCCTCTTCAGTTTCTATTGACTTTTTCAAAAATATCATTTGGATTACCTTGTTCATTCAAGAAGTCATCTTCCAGAGAATCGTGCTAAACATTCATAGATTGCCTTGTTATCCATGATTGGTAGAAGTGAATAGTACCTGATTGAAAAACTCTAGGCAGTTGTGTGGCCTAACTAAAATAGGTGTTTTTTATCTTTATAAGCTTGTTGCTAGAGGTAACATAGAAGAGCTCTTACTGTTACCTTGAAGCAACGAAGCTTATAAAGAAGGGTAGCTGTAGATACCCTATTTTTGCCCGAGTTAAACATAATCAAGGGGTTACTATATTTGTTATTATTATTGTTATTATTAGCATCTTTTATTGTTATTATTATTATTATTATTATTATTATTATTATTAGTAGTAGTAATATTTAATTATTATTATTATTATTTTTAGTATTTATTATTATTATTATTATTATTATTATTATTATTGTTATTGTTGTTTTACCATTACTATATTATTATTATTATTATTATTATTAAAAAAAAGTGTAAAATACAGATAAAAAAAAAAAAAACCAAAGGGGGCGGCACATGCTTTAGTCTAGGGTTTTAAATTTTTTTTTTTTTTTTTTATATAAGTAGGGGAGGGAGCTCGCATACGGAGAATCATAAAAAAAGAAACCAAAGCTCCCACACCATCTTCTTCTCTCCTTTTCTTCCCTCAATCTCATTCTCTCTTCCTCACTCAGACCCTCTTTCGGCTCATTCTCTTACTCTCCCTCTGCACTGCGGCCTCTTCTCCAGCTCCAGCCCGAAGACTCAACACAGCAGCGAGAGCTCGAGGCTCCCCTCTGCTGTAATCGAAGCACAGCTCCATCCCCAGTGATCCCAGCTGCTGCACACAACCAACCGAGTTCCACAACAACTTGCTGCCACACCAGGCCAGACCTCTTCCCGAACTCCACCTTCTGGCTAGCCACCCGAGCACCATAGCAGCAACCTGCTGCCAGCCGAGAGCACAACCTTTCCTTGCTCCGGCAACAGCTCCAGACTCCTGCAACCACTCCGGCCAACCACAGTCGAGCACCTCCCTGCTCCATCGTCGCTGCTCCCTGCAGATCCAGCCACGCCAAGTACCCGACACCAGCAACCATCCGAGCATCTCTGCCGCTGCAACACCGGCTAGTCACAACCATCGCCCAACAGCAAAAGCCACAGCCACCGCAGCCCCACGGCCAGACCACAGCAGACCAGCTCCTCTACTGCTAGCAACAGCGATCCTTGCTCCTCCATGCACAGGCGGCAGCAGCAACAACCACCACGGCCAGCCTTCTCCCAGCCTCCCTCCGTCACGCCCATAGCCACACACACACCCACGGTGAGTCCTCTGGTGAACTCCTCTTGCATGCGAACACACAGACACGTGCACGTGTATTTCCTTCCTATTTCTTTTCTTATTTTGATTGGTTTTAATATTTAAAGATTAAGACTTCATGTGTGTATATTAATATATTATTTATTGTGGTATTTAGCTAATATCCATATCTGGGCATTTTATCGTTGTGATGATTGTTTAAATTTTTTGTATTATTCTAATTGGTTTGTTTTCCTTATTGTAGGTTTTTTTTTTCTTTTTTGTGAAGGTAAGAATTATAGCTTTAATATTTCAATATGATAATGTGTATTATTGTATACATGTGAGTAATATTTGATGTCGGGCAAGATTGTTAAGATTTTTTTTATTGGCATGTATTCAGAGCATTTATTATACGAATTTTTTATTATTATTAGAGTTCTCTTTCGTTATTATTGGCATGTTTATATTATCATTGAATTGCATGTGTTGTTTGCATATTTATTATAGTGATTGCCTCATATAGTTATTTGCATATTTACATTATTATTGACCACACATTTTATTGTGTTTCAATTTTAGAGTTTTGCTACGTTTCCTAATTATCACACGTTTCCATATTGTACGTTTGCATAATAGATTTGTAGTTTGAATTATTTCTATAATTTTGTTTCCATGTTGATATGTTGTATACTATTTATGGGATTTAATTATTTTTACATTTGTATTGTCATATTTATATATTCGATGTGTGTGCCATCATTATTATTATTATTATTATTATGGCATAAAGCATTATTATAGTATTTTTAGTATATATGGTATATATTATGGTGTTATTGCTATGTTTATATTTAGTATTACTTATTAGGGTGTTTTTAGTATTTTAACATATAGGGTATTACTTATTACGATCTCTTTAGTATATTAGTATATATAACTTACTAGGGTATTTTTTTAGTATTTTAATATATATGGTATTATTTATTATAGTGTACATTAATCATTATGTACTATGGTACTTATTTTTATATTTTAGTATTATATATATATATATATATGTATATTTTTAAATATTTTTGATTTTTCCCTATGATTTCAAAAAGGGGTATGAGCTTTGAGGCTTCAAGTACCTTTAGTTCTCAGGGAATATATATATATATATATATATATATATATATATATTATGTATATTTTTATATGATTTATTTATTATTTATTTATTTTATATGTGTATAAAAATTCACAAAAAGAGAAACCTAAACGGCTTTTTAAATTCACTTTAGGATAATTTTGGAATTAATTAGGTACCGCTCGTAAGAACAGGCGCGTAAGGAGTGCTCGTACCTTCCCCTTGTGTAACGGAACTCCCGATCCCGGTTTGGTAACGCAGACTCGTTTTATCCTTAATTAGGTAGTGATCACGTATTCTAATCACACTAAAAGGTTAGTGACAACTCCATTAACCTTTTAGTGTGGCTACTAACCTTTTAGTATGGTTAGAACACATGATTACTACCCAATTAAGGGTAGAATGGGTCTACGTTACCAAAGTTGGGATCGGGAGTTCCGTTACGCGAGGGGAAGGTACAAGCACCCCCTACGCGTCCGTTCTTACGAACGGTACCTAATTAATTACGAAATTATCCCAAAGTGAATTTAAAAAGCCATTTAGGTAACTCTTTTTGTGAATTTACAAATACACATACAAAATAAATGAATAAATAAATAAATAAACCATACAGAAATATACATAATATATATATATATATATATATATATATATATATATTCCCTCAGAACTAAAGGTATGTGAAACCCGAAAGCTCATACCTTTTTTTGAAACCATAGGGAAAAATAAAAAATATTTAAAAATATATATATATATATATATATATATAATACTAAAATATAAAAATAAGTACCATAGTACATAATAATTATTATACACTATAATAAATAAGACCATATATATTAAAATACTAAAAAAATACCCTAGTAAGTTGTATATACTAGTATACTAAAGAGACCGTAATAAGTAATACCCTATATGTTAAAATACTAAAAACACCCTAATAAGTAATACTAAATATAAACATAGCAATAATACCATAATAGATACCATATATACTAAGAAAACTATAATAATGCTTATTATGGAATAATACCATAATATATACCATATATACTAAGAAAACTATAATAATGCTTCTTGCCATAATAATAATAATAATAATAATAATAATGATGATGATGATGGCACGCACATTGAATGTATAAATATGACAATACGAATGTAAAAAATATTAAACCCCATAAATAGTATACAACATATCAACATGGAAACAAAATTATGGAAATAATTCAAACTACAAATCTATTATGCAAACGTATACATGTACAATATGGAAACGTGCGATAATTAGAAAACATAGCAAAAATCTAAAATTGAAACACAATAAAATGTGCGGTCAATAATAATGTAAATATGCAAATAACTATACGAGACAATCACTAGAATAAATATGCAAACAACACGTGCAATTCAATGATAATATAAACATACCAATAATAACGAAAGAAAACTCTAATAATAATAAAAATTCCGTATAATAAATGCTCTGAATACATGCCAATAAAAAAAAAATCTTAACAATCCTGCCCGACATCAAATATTACTCACATGTATACAATAATACACATTATTATATTTATATATTAAACACTATAATTCTTACCTTCACAAAAAAACAAAAAAAAAAAACCTACAATAAGGAAAACAAATCAATTAATATACTAAAAAAATCTAAACAATCATCACACCAATAAAATGCCTAGATATGAATATTAGCTTAATACCACAATAAATAATATATTAATATACACACATGAAGTCTTAATCTTTAAATATTAAAACCAATCAAAACAAGAAAAGAAATAGGAAGGAAATACACGTGCACGTGTGTGTGCATTCGCATGCAAGGGGAGTTCACCAGAGGACTCACCGTGGGTGTGTGTGTGTGGCTGTGGGCGTGACGGAGTGAGGCTGGGAGAAGGCTAGCCGTGGTGGTTGCTGCCTGGGCCGCTGCTGCTGCTGCTGCTGCAGCTGCCTGTTCGTGGAGGAGCAAGGACGGTTGTTGCTGGCAGCAGAGGAGCTGGTCTACGGTGGTCTGGTCGTGGGGCTGTGGTGGCTGTGGCTTTTGCTGCTGGGCGATGGTTGTGACTGGCCTGGTGTTGCAGCGGCAGAGATGCTCGGACGGTTGCTGGTGTCGGGTACTTGGCGTGGCTGGATCTGCAGGGAGCAGCGACGATGGAGCAGGGAGGTGCTCGACTGTGGTTGGCCGGAGTGGTTGCAGGAGTCTGGGGCTGTTGCCAGAGCAAGGAAACGTTGTGCTTTCGGCTGGCAGTAGGTTGCTGCTGTGGTGCTCGGGTGGCTGGCCAGAAGGTGGAGTTCGGGAAGAGGTCTTGCCTGGGGTGGCAGCAAGTTGTTGTGGAACTCGGTTGGTTGTGTGCAGCAGCTGGGATCACTGGGGATGGAGCTGTGCTTCGATTACAGCAGAGGGGAGCCTTAAGCTCTGGCAGCTGTGTTGAGTCTTCGGGCTGGAGCTGGAGAAGAGGCCGCAGTACAGAGGGAGAGTAAGAGAAGGAGCCAAAAGGGGGTCTGAATGAGGAAGAGAGAACGAGATTGAGGGAAGAAAAGAAGGAGAGAAGAAGAGGGTGTGGGAGGTTAGGTTTCTTTTTTTATGATTCTCCGCCCCCCTCGGCGCTCCCTCCCCTACTTACATAAAAAAATTTTAAAAACCCCAGGCTAAAGCTTGTCCCCCCCACCCCCCCCCCCCCCCCCCGCGCCCCCCCTTTGTTTTTTTGTTTTGTATCTTTATTTTACACTTTTTAATAATAATAATGACAATAACAACAACAATAATAATAATAATAATAATAATAATAATAATAATAACCCCTTGATTATATTTGGCTCAAACAAAAATAGGGTGTCTGCAGGTGCAAGTCCAAGAGGGGGGTGAATTGGAGATTTAAAAATTTCTTCCTAAGTCAACCGATCTAGCAGCAATATTATGCAACCTAGGGGTAGTCTAAATGTATATGCAATTACATATATGATATGTTAAACAATTTTCAGTACATACAACGCAATTCCAGTTTTTCCCAATCAAATGCAATACCGTGCCAATCAGATTTGCAGTATATTTAGAAAGAAAATTAAATCAAGCACAACGCAAAATATAATGCAGGAAATGTAAATTTGACACCGAATCTGATATCGGGGTTCGGCCAATCCTGCCTACGTTCCCTCCTTGGTCCACAAGCATAAGGATTCCATTAAAGGCTCACTTCACGAGTGGAGCGGCACCGTTTACAACATTTTATCAAGATGGTGGACCTAACTTTCCTAACTAGATCGAAACCAGTCAAAGACTTTTACAAGGGCAAGTCCCTCTCTTCAGACCCACGTATGGAATATAATAATCAATATAATTTTTGCGTACAAATAAAGTGTTTCAACACAAGCAAACGTGTACCACAATAAAGTCCAGATAATTATGCACGCATAGATGATGGTAAATATGCTTAGTGCCAATAACGTGTGCTAAACACTTGATCTGATGTAAATGTACAATCAGGACCTAGAGTGTATTTCCAAGCAATCTTTGAAACTAAGTATTAATGTAAATCAATCATAGCAAATTTCAAAGAGTTCCAATACGTGTATTTAAAATATCTCAGAAATGTTTTTCTAAAAATAATAGCTCAAGAGATATTTGAAAAATAAATAAGCTTGTGAAAATATTTTGTAAATCAAAAATCACAAGCTTGATGAGTCTTGGAACAATGATACAAAGACTCACTAGCTACGAGGGTTTTCCCACACAAAGATTTATTATTTAAATCGGGGGAAAAAGCCTAACTAAAACTCTCTACCAAAAACAATATTGCAATAAATGATAAGGAGATTTTAAACACAAGAAACATTCAAGAACACTCTTAGGAAGTTGTATTTATTAAGGGAATAGCAAAGAGTGAGTATATGGGGTTGGTATAAATAAATAAATAAATATATATATGCTCTTGGAAATTCAGAGGATTTTTTACGAATTGAGAATGCTAATCACTGTTAACTTTTGCAAATGAACCCATATATATAGAGGAGGAAAAAAAATAATAGGTTGGAACATATGGGGAATTATTAAAAATATTTTAAATGAGTTTAAGAAATTAACCCTGTTTTACAATAATTAATTGTGGTAAAAATTTGGCCAACTCGAGAGTTTCAATCAGCTGAGCCATAGGTTCGGTCACCTGAACAAACACAACAGGAAAAGTGAATTTTGAATTTCGGGTGCTTGAAAGTGGGTTCGATTTCCTGACCAAAGCGATTTTCCATTCTATCCGAGGTTCGGTCGCCCGAGATGAAAATGAACTATAAGTTCAGGCACCTGGGGACGATGGAAAAGTAAGGGTACGAGTTTGGTTTACCGAGGATGGTGAAGTCCTTTTTGGTTCGGCCTCCCGAAGTCAGGTCAACTATTTGACCTGTCCACGGTTCGGTCGACCAAGGCAATTTGACTTGCCAGCTTTGGCCGCCCGAAGTCCTTATGAATTTAGCCTAAGGTTCATTACTTAATTTTAATTTTACTCCTGATGACATGTGAACTATAGTGGGTTTTGTGCACTAAGTGTAGGAACCTAAGTTCAATCTAAGGCCAATCTGAGCATACAGTCCTACCATGCATGATGCAGTTATTACATACCATATAGCGTTACAGTTTGGAAAGAAGAATATAAAAATAAAAATACAAATAAAGTACAATATTCTTCAATCTTCCTTGAGGTCACCATGCGCTATCATGATAGTGTTCTTTTCAATTTCATGCGTAGAGTGAACGTACATGCAAGCTCGGGGCAAACAATAGTACCAAGTGTATTTGTCATTATCAAAATAGGATATAACCAATTAGGTCAACCCTTCAATTTAAATATCAAGGAAGAATAGAATTGAAGCTCAGAGATTATATCACCAAGATCTTTCTTTGGATTGATCAAACTCAGAGTTTAAGCTCAAAGATCAATGAAAAATAGTTCAGTAAATCTTAGAGAAGCTCCAGCAAGTATGTGAGCAAGAAAGCTTTTGGAAGAGTGTGAAGTTGTATGCTTGATTGCTGTTATGAATTCTTTTTTAGATTTGATTTGTGAAATCATGTATTTATAGGCTTAAAATGTCATATTTTCGTGTTGCCCATGTTACTTGTAGTGTTTCTCAAGTTTTTACAAAGTTTGGAGTACAAACAACTTAATTTGGAAACATTTAAAAGCTGTTTTAAAATAGCTGTTACGAAGGTCAGTCACCTGAACTCATTAGGGTCAATCGCCTAAACTTTAAATACAACATATTATCATAGTCAGAATAGGGTCAGGCGCCTGAACTCACAAGGGTCAGTCGCCTAAACTCACAAGGGTCAGTCGCTTGTGCCTATACTGTCTTCCCATTTTAATTTAGCAAAATTGTCAGTCGCCTAACCAGACAAGGATCAGTCGCCTGGGTAGTTAAAACATTGTTTTCGAAAAACTCTGGTCAACTTATTTTGATACTTTTGAAAGATATTTTCAAGTGTTTTCAAAATAAAGTCTCTAGGTCCATGATTAACCCTAATGAGCTTCAAAGCATTCATTTTGATATTTAGTTGAAGTACTTACACAAGACTCCCTTAAGACTTTAAAACTTTCTAAACTTGAAGTCTTCGTGTATATCTTTGCTTTGAGTCCATTTTGTCTTAAGCTTCAATATCCTTTAAGCTTCCATAAGATTTGTCTGTCTTTGACTTTTTAAGCTTCCTTTTGATCACTTGTTGTTGGAGTATGAGCTTTTAATAATCACTGTGATCTTGGACTCTTAATACTTGAACTATTGAACTTCATATACTTGATTTCTTGAAACATCATTACTTAAACCACAACATGTTAAATTTACCTTGATTTGTTATCATCAAAATAAGATTTGAAAGTCATGTTAGGCCAACAATATATTTGTCCATAACTGAGAAGAATTATTGATTTTGAAATTTGGTTATGTATTGAAGTATTGGATTCAAATACTGAAATGCTGAATATTAAAGCTGAGTTTAATAAATCATTCGATTGAAACAAAATTAAAAGGACACTTAATATTATTTTCTGCAATCAATATTGTCCTTCATGTATAAACCTGATATGGAATTATTATTCATTAAAGCACTAAAAGTTGAATAAGCAACATCATCTTTTGTTGGTTAATATAAATAAAGTGGTTGATAAGAATTAAGTTTTTAATTAGAGTGTGATTATAATAAACTTAAGTTGAAGAAGGGTTATACTTAAAAAAGTTTGCAAAGAAAATTTTTAAAAATCAAATTCACCCCCCTCCCCCGTGGGAGTACACTTTGCTTTTCAAAACCATTGAGGATATTGACAACATAAAGAAGTCAAAGTCTCTGAGTCTTAATGACTTGGTTGATTTGGATCTACCTTCTACCTCATATTTGCCTAATGCAAATAAAACAGGCAATCATAATGATATGAAAAATGGCATTCAGAATGATGAAGTTAAAGGTGACCATGAAGTTGTTGATGGAATAAATAATTAAGATATGAGGTTGTTGATGATCAACTAGAAAAAGTTGTTAAGTAACTTCACTTCCATTAGGAGGTCTACTAGAAACTGAAGACCCTTTAGTCGGCATTAAACTATTGAGAATGTGCTACTGATTGGTTAGGGAGAACTTGAGTATTTCTATTAGGCCATGGACAGTGAATAGGAGGAGTATTTGATTACTTTTTCAAGGGGAGTTGTGGCTTCATAATCTAGATTTCAAGAGAGTGTTGCATTGTCTACTACAAAGGTCAAGTTTATTGCATCAACTGAAGCATGAAAAATTCCTACCTAAAGGAAATTTTGAATCTTGTCATTTGTTTGTTAGTTTGACAAGTTCCTCTAAATCATTGGGATGGGGAGGATTGTTGAATTTTGGGGTTCCCTTATTATTTAAATAAAATCTCAAAACTTGTTCCTTATTTATAAGGACATTTATTTTTGTTGAAGATTAAACTTGAACAGTGGGACGGTGGCAACAAAAATTTGATTGCAACAGCTTCATGGCTGGCACATAGTAGACGTTGGAGATGTAAGCATGATCTCCAGACTTCTGTTTGATCAGAACATCTCCTCTCCCTTGGACTGAGATTTTAGAATTATCGCCAAAAGAGATCTCCCCCTGAACTTTCTCATTAAGTTCAAAGAATAAGTTCTTTCTGTCAGTCATAGAGTTGCTGGCTCCAGAATCAAGGTACCAAACGCTTTGGTCATGGGGAGTTGAATTGTGTGCCCTCAGCATCAATGACTCTCCATCTGCATGATCAATTTCGGCAAGGTTGGCCTCCTCGCTAACCTTTTCTTGTTGTCGCCCCCAACATTCATTGCTATAGTGTCCATACTTGTGACAATTGTAGCATTGAATGTTTCTTTTGTCTACATTCGAGCGATTATTGTATCCTCCTCTTCTTCCTTGTCCTCTACCTTGTGGGACATAGCTCTGTTGATTTCGTCCTCCTCTAGTGGGACCTCTTCTGCCTCTGCCACCTTCTCTGGAGTTAAAATTTCCAGAATTTCTTCCATGAGATCCTCGGTCTCGTCCTCTTCCTTATTGTGACGTCCCCCCTTTATCGTATCTATCTGCAGTGAGGGACAACTTTGTTTGAAGGGCTTGCTCTAGTGCTTTATCATCACTCCTTCTATTGACTTTCTGCTCATGAGCTTGGAGTGAGCCCATAAGTTCTTCTACAGACATTGTTTCCAAGTCTTTTGTTTCTTCTAGGGTCAAAGCTATATAATCATATTTTGGATCTAAAGATTGCAAAATTTTCTCACAAATTTTCTCGTCATTGAGAGTCTCTCCATTTCTTCTCATTTGATTTGATACTATCATTACTCGTGTATAGTAGTCTGCAATGGATTCAGTAGACTTCATTTTAAAAGATTCGAACTCACCTCGCAATGTCTGAAGACGTATCTTTTTTACTTTATCTGCACCTTTGTGTGTTCAATGGAGAGAGTCCCAGACTTCTTTGGATGTCTTCGCGGAGGCGATGATTTCGAACGTGGCCTCATCAAGGCCTTGGTAGATTATGGATTTTACCTTGCAATCTTTCTTTCAATCGGCTCGCAAGGTCATTCTTTGAGCATCGGGCATAGCTGCTTCGGTTTCTTTTGATGGGCTTTCTCTATACCCATCTTCAACAATGTCCATGACATCCTGAGCACCTAGAAGGGCTCTCATTTGAATCGACCAGCTGTCATAATTCTCCCGGGTAAATTTTGGAATGACCGATTGGGTAGTACCGTTAGCCATCGAATTTAATATATAAAAAACAGAGAAATGGGGACTGATTTTGGAAAATATGATACCACCAATGTGTTCCGAAGGTCGAAAAACCTTAGAAACCGGTTTTGGCTTGTAAAGGACCGGTCTAAAAATCACTGAACCGGCTATAGGAAATTCTGGTTAATTTTTGAACTAACCGGTTTAACTTAACGGCCGTTTAACGGCGTTAATGATCCCGTTACGCCATGTGGCATTCTCTGCGCGTGCCACGTGTTCTCTATTGGGAGCAGGTCGGATGCGGGTCAAATCTCGGGTATGGATCCGGCTTGCAGGTCGCGGATCCGGGTAGCCAATCGGGCGAAGAAGATGCGTGCGGGCACGTGTCGCCGTCTACCGGAGTCTTCGTCGGCGTGTGCGGGAGTGGAAAGGATGCTATCTTCATGGGAGGCGCGTGGAGCGTGCGGATTCTCTCGGTGTTTGTTTTAAACGTGGTTTTCACTGTTAGAATCGTCTCGAGTCGAATTGCACAATGGCAGGCTCAATTTGGGATTTGGAGCAACTTCAAAACTGGGAAGAAAATTGAATTTCTCCTCTGTTCGCCTCTGTTTGGTGAATTCCGGCGTACCTGGACGCTCTGATACCACTGATGGGTGGAGAGGAACACTCAGTCACTGGATGTGATTGAAACTCAGTGAGGATAAATACCAAACAAATATATTTCAATCTGGAAAATAATACAAAGGAATTCAAAAACAAAATCTCTCGCTCACTCACTGGCTTTCCACTCTCAACACACCACACTATCACAACACATACACACACCTATTTATAGTAAAACATACAATAATATAATCAATAATGGTGGGAATTAAACTTCAACGATTGTGGCTGGTTTGGTGAGGTTGGTGGCCGAATCTTGCTCAATTTCAATGGAGGTGGGCTGCCAGTTGATGAAGCTGCTGCAGTCATAAAGACTAATATACTTAGTCTCGGACAGCTTGTGGAGAGAGGCTATCGAATTAGCCTCAGTGATAAGCAGATGGTGATAATAGATGCTTCAGGAAAGCTTGTTACTCGAGTTCAAATGGCAAAGAATCAAATGTTTCCGCTCGCCATCCAACATGATACGCCAAGGTGTTTGAGCGCTATCATCAAAGACAAAGACTGGCTATGACATCTAAGGTATGGGCATCTAAACTTTGAAAGTTTGAAACAATTGGGAAGCAAGAATATGGTGAAGGGCTTACCCAATATCCATCATCCAAATGTGATATGTGAAAGCTGTATTTTGAGTAAGCAACACAGAAACAGCTTTGGAAAGCAAGCCGACTGGAGATCAACCATGCCGCTCCAGGTAATACACACAGATGTGTGTGGTCCACTAAGACCATTTTCGAATGGACAGAATCGATACTTCCTCACCTTCATCGATGACTACAGCAGGAAGACCTGGGTCTACTTTTTGAAAAGGAAGTCAAAGGTATTCGATAAGTTCAAAGAGTTCAAAACTCTTGTGGAGAAACAGAGTGGCTTCCGCATCAAGTCACTCCGATCAGATCAAGGAGGAGAGTACAAAGACGAAGCCTTCCTGGAATTCCTTAGACAACAAGGGATTCAGAAACAATTCAAACCATCATACACTCCCCAGTTGAATGGTATAGCCGAAAGGAAGAACCGCATAATCCTTAACATGGGTAGAAGCATGTTAAAAGATAAAAATGGGCCCAAGAGTTTTTGGGAAGAAGCAGTGTTATGTGCAGTCTATCTGCTCAATAGGTGTCCGACGAAGAGTCTTGATACAAAGACACCATATGAAGCCTGGAGTACTCACAAGCCTAGTGTGAGTCATCTAAGAATGTTTGGCTCCATAGCCTACGCCAAGATCCCAGAAGCAAGAAGGACAAAGTTGGATGATAAAGGAGAGAGGTGTATCCTTGTTGGATACGGCGATAGCACCATGGGATATCGACTTACAATCCCATCAACAAGAAAATCTTTCACGGTCGGGATTTCATCTTTGAAGAAAATGAATCCTGAAAATAGGATCAAGCTGAATGTTCCAAAGATGCGGAATTGACACTTGAAGGAGAAGAACCTACACAGACAAGAGAAGTGGCTATTGAGCCACAAATTTTTGAGCTACAGGCACCTCCACATGGTTCACCACAGAGAAATGAAGGTCCATCACCAATAAAGCGTGAAATCTCTGACATGAGACTTAGAGGAGCTCGAAATCTAGCCGATCTGTATGAAAATACAGAACCAATGGAAGAATATGTTGCTCTAAACTGCCTGTTGCTAACTAGTGACCCAATTAGCTTTGAGAAAGCTAACGAAGAAAACAAATGGAGAAAAATGATGGATGAGAAGATTCAATCCATCAAGAAGAACAAGACTTGGGAGTTGACAAATCTCCCGAAGAGCCGCAAAACTATTGGTGTAAAATGGGTCTACAAGACCAAGAAGAACACTCAAAGAGAAGTCCAGAGATACAAAGCAAAACATGTCGCCAAGGGTTACAGGAAGAAAGAAATGGAATTGATATATTGCATAACGTATGATCAGATTGCTGACATTTTCACAAAGCCACTCAGACATGATATTTTTGTAAGACTGAAGACAATGCTCGGAATGACAAAGTTAGGAGAGTCAAGTTTAAGGGAGGATGTTGAAGATTAAACTTGAACAGTGGGACGGTGGCAGCAAAAATTTAACTGTAGCAGCTTCATCAACTGGCAGCTCATCTCCATTGAAATTGAGCAAGATTCGGCCACCAACCTCACCAAACCAGCCACAATCGTTGAAGTTTAATTCCCACCATTATTGATTATATTATTGTATGTTTTACTATAAATAGGTGTGTGTATGTGTTGTGATAGTGTGGTGTGTTGAGAGTGGAAAGCCAATGAGTGAGCGAGAGATTTTGTTTTTGAATTCTTCTGTATTATTTTCCAGATTGAAATTTATTTGTTTGGTATTTATCCTCACTGAGTTTTAGTCACATCCAGTGACTGAGTGTTCCTCTCCACCCATCAATTTTTATACAAGACCAATAATTTGAGCCAAACTACATGTCACTATATATGTCTCATAAGTTCCCTAAATTTACAATTGTTATTGATAGAAGACGAGATATTTGTGAGAGAAATAGATTTTTTATAGCCTTTATCCAGCTCTGCACAGTTCCATCCAAACTAGTAATGTGCAGCAATCCACTGGCAAAGTAAGTTGAAATTTTAGTTGGACATTCCTGACTCATGGTTCTTCAATCTGAAAGGTTGCATTGGCAATTGGACTTCTATAGCTATGGATTTTATGGTCAAACAACAAGATCAATTTTGATTATAGTTCTCCAACTTTCTTCACACTGTCATTATTTCATGAAGCTTCGTAATTGTTGAACTAGTCTTCTATCCACTTCTTGTTGAGTGTTGTATTAGATATTTTTAAAATTCAAATGGGTGATAGTGGAGAGCCCTTTTGATGGACCTTTAGTCTTGTGAAATTTACCCTTCATATTGAAGGGTTTTTCTCACGTTAAAATTTTTGTATTCTTTTGTGTGGTTGTGTTTTTGTGCAATCTTAGGTAGATTATTTTATTGGATATATGTGTTATTTTTTGGGCACTTGTTGCTCCTCATAAATTCACCACAAACAGGAAAAACTTGTTCATTATTGTTATTATGTTTTATCAAAAGTAACAATATTTTCTTCATAGTGGTTAAAAGAAGTAGATTTATATTGAGCAACTTGAAAGTTTTAAAGAGCCTGGAAAGGAGAACTATGTTTGCATGTTGGTAAATCACTATCACCTTGAAATAGTCACCAAGGCAATAGTAGAAGCACTTTGATTCATATATGATAAGTATCAAATATACCTATTATAAGTGGGAATATGGTTTTTACTTCAGAATTCTATCTTATGGTTCACTTATCTTCCTAATACATACTATATGTGGTTGAAATGCTACTAATTATTGAAACGATATGAGAGATGTTAATCACTTAAAATCTCTATTAAGGAATTTGAGATGAAGGGTTTCACTACTACAAGGATGATTATTGTGATGAAAATAGCTAAGGTCAAGAGATAAAAATAGAAAGCTTTGAGTCTCTGAGAATAACTACATAGAAAATGTGTTATCTAGCAAGGGTAGTGGTAAGCCAATGACTATCCATTGGAAAATCATTTCACATCATGTTCAACACAATGTTTACATTTAGAGGAGGATATAGAGAATATGTCTAGAATACCACAAACTAATGCTATGGGATGCTTTGTGTATATACCATGATTTGTATTCATCTGAATCTCGCACATGTAGTTAGTATAGGGTAAGTAAAATTAAGGAAAATAATGAGCATTTAAAAGATTTAAAATAGGTTCTTAGGTTTGTTTTAATTCTGAAGGCGGACAATCCTTCTAGTTTTGATAAATTCAGGCCTATTAGTTTGTGCTTTGTGGCTTACAAAATTTTTTCCAAGATTATTATTTTTAGGCTAACTGAGATTGTTGATAAGTTGGTCTCACATGAGTAAGATGTTTTTATTATCAAGCGTAGTATTTTTGAGAATATTACGCTTGCACAAGAAATGGTTCATTCTTTGCACAAAAAAATGGTTGGCGGTAATGTAAGGGTAAAACTAGAGGTAAGGCTTATGACGAAGTGAATTGGAATTTTCTTATGGAGGTTCTTAAGGCTTTTGGCTTCTCTGAGAGGTTTTGCAAACTTATAAAAAAATTATGTGAAGTCCCCGTATCGACTAGAGATTTTTTTCTTCTTATTTATTCATCATAATGGAGGAGGTTTTGATAAGGTTGCTTTGGAAAAATTATAAGACCAGTCGTATTGGACAATTTAATCATTCGATTGGGGCCCATTTGGTTTTGCATTTTCTTTATGCGAATGATATTCTTATTTTTGCAAATGGTGGGAAAAGGTCTATTAGAAATTTGGTTTACACTCTAGAGATATATGAGAAGTGGTCGAGTCAAAAAGTCAGTAAGACAAAGTCTGCATTATTCATTTCGAAATACATTACTCCTGCTCGGAAACGTGGATTATTGAGAATCACGGGTTTCATGGAAGGTAAATTCTCAGTTATGTATTTGGGTGCGCCTTTGATTTCTGGAAAATTGTCTTCCAAGATCTTGGAGCCTTTTGTGGAGAAGATTAGGAAGAAAATTGCAGGGTAGAAATTTAAGTTACTCTCGCAAGGTGGAAGATTGATTTTATTAAGACATGTGTTCTCTAGTATGCTGATACATTTGATGTTGGTTATTAATGTTTCACAGATCACATTTTCTCACATAAACTCTCTTCTTGCTAATTTTTTATGAGGAGAGGTGAAAGGTAAAAGGAAGATTCATTAGCGCTCTTGGGAGAAAATTTGTAAACCCACCTCGGAAGGGGGTATGGGCTTGAGAGATCTTAAAGAAGTCCAAAAATCGCTTATCATGAAATTTACCTTCAGACTGCTCACTTCTAACAATCTATGGTCAGGTTTTTTTAGGGCTAAATACTACAGTAATGGTCATTTATTAATAAGGAATGGGAGATCAAATGATTCTCAGTTCTGGAAATCAATGATGAACACCATTCCAGAAGTTATGGATAATGTTAAAATTTTGATGAGAGGTGGGAATTCTTCTTTTTGGTTTGATAGGTGGCTTACATCAGGCCCGTTAACGGCGCATTGAGGATATTTCGAACAAGAAGTTTTGTATTAAGGATTGCTAGTTGAATAACAATTGGAACTCTGATTTATTAATGGAATTGGTTGGGGCCGACAGAACCATGGAAATCTTACATAATGTGCCAGCTGGTAAAAGTGGTCAAGATATATTCTGTTAGCTTTGGTGTATTCGCAAGAGGGGGGGTGAATTGGAATTTTTAAAACTTATTCTTAGGTTAAATCAGATGTTAGCAGAATATCACAACCTAGGGTCTTTCTATGCAATCCCAAATGCTCCGATAAATATAATATGCAGAAATTTAAATCATGCACATCATTTACACTATAACATACACGTATGATAAATATAAAATGCAGAAATGTAAACAAACACACAATATTTTATCAGAGTTTAGCCAACTGTGCCTACATCCCCGCCTTGGCTACACCAGCACAAGGATTCCACTAATGCTCACTTAATGGGTGGAGCGGCACCGGTTACAACCAAGTCTATTCAAGGGGCTAACCTCAGCCAACATGTCTTACCAGGATGGCGCACCTAATTTTCCTAACCGGGTCTAAGCCAGTCCGGGACTATTCAACAGGGCTAGTCTTCCTCTTCAGGTCCGCACTTGGAATACAACAAATATGAATTTATGAACACGAAAATGCTTCTTACGCTAATCAGATTATGTACCACTAAACACAGTATAATCAATGCACCTCAAGAATATAAGAACTATAAGTTCGGTGCTCTATGTGTGCAATCAACACTCAAGGTTATGTCTATAAACAATCAAGCACAAGAGTGTATCAAACAAGCTATTCTTTGAAAACCAAATAAACTAAATCTCAATGTCAGATTAGGGTTTCAGAGATGTTAGCAATAATATTCAAACAAACTCAATAATATTTTCTTCAATGTAACAAGCATAAGAGTTGTTTGAAAACAAGCTTTGAAAATGATTTTTGCACACAAAAATATATTCTTAGGTATCTTGGAATAACAATGCAAGAATCAAAACCTTCCAAGTCTTCCCACACAAGATTTATCAAGTTAAATCAGTGGAAGAACATGATGCTTCTACTTTCAATAAAATCGAACAAACTATATAATCTAATGAGAGTATGAGCAGGGTAGACTGGACACAAGCACTTTAGAAATACTCACAACACTTGAAAGATCTAAGAAAATGAAGTGTATGGGTGTTTTGGAGTTGTATAGGCTAAAGTAGGATTTTTGATTTTGAGAGGGTTTGACCCTAATCAATTTTGCTAATCCTTGCTAATTATGACAAATGAACAGGTATTTGTAGGCAAGGAGAAATTTTTGACCGTTGGTGACTCAATGGGGATAATTAAATTTGTTTTAAAAGTCATTAAAAAAATTAACCTTGTTTACCCCATTTAAAAATTAGTAAAAAATATTTTAACCCAAGAGGTTTGGGTGCCCGGACTAAGGTTCAAGTGCCCGAACAGACTCATTCACAAAATTATTTTAAAAGGGTTCAGGTGCCCGAAATTATGCTCGGGTGGCTGAATCAAAGTCAGTAGCCAAATGTTCGTAGGTTTGGGTGCCCGATGCTACATTCGGTTAACCAAACCAAGAAATTCGGTCGCCTGAGCCCTTTTTGAACGTGATCGTGTGGGCGCCTGAATAGTTGAAAAGTGTTCTGACACAGGTTTGGGTGCCTGAGGAAGATACACTCAAATCAGGTTCGGGTGCCCGAACACAAAGTCAACATATTGACTTGTTCGGTCGCCTGAGCCGTTTCACATGGCTTGGTTTCGATCGCCCGAACCCCCTCAGCATTTCAATTTAAAGTTCATTTTAGCCTTGATTTTATTCCCTGGATATGAAAAGTGATGTTGGGGACTTACTTAAGTGATTGTGAAAGACCTAAGGCCTTTTCTAAGACCATTTTGAGATAGTTTCAAAAATTCGGTGTCGGTCAACCGCTCCCTAAGGTTTTTCTAAGGTCTTGAGCTTGTAGTTCCTATATGCATGATATGCATTAAATATTACAGACCTTTTTCCTATTTACTATTATAAACCCGAATTGAATGATAATATAAATTACAACATCAACTAATCTTCAGGAACATCAACTAATCTTCAGGGTCTTCAAGCTTTAAGCTTTCACGTGCCATCAAATATGAACTTGCCAATAAGATCCTGCACACAAACTTGAAAGCCATCAAATACAAAGAGTATTTGCCATTATCAAAACCGGGAATGACCTACAAGGTCAACATATTCATTTAGAAGCCTACCCCTGATGGCAATTTCTCTACTAAAACGGCATGGGAGGTAATGAGGAGCAGAAGTGATAATTTTGAGTGGAATGTCTGGTTTTGGCATTCTCTATTGCCTAGAAGAATCTCAATGTGTTTATGGAAAGTTTGATTTAGATGCTTGGCAGTAGATGATAGAATTCAGGCGAAAGGAATATTGATGGCTTCAGCTTGTGATTGTTGTGTGCAGAGAAGCCAGGAAAGCATTAATCACATTCTTTCTTTAGGCAAGGTGGCTTTAGAAGTTTGGCGTCGGGCTAGTGTGGTGTTGGGGATTCCTTTCCAACGATTCCTTTCTTGGAAAAACAGAATTGCAAACTAGTTCCACTATGCTCGAAAATTATCTATTAAAGATATTTTAATTGGTCTGATCTCGTGTTTCATTATGTGGTGCCTCTGGAATCAAAGATGTAAAGCGATAATGGAAGGAGTTTACCAAAGTGCGGATTAGACGTGGAGAAGTGTTTGATATTGGGTTAGTTCTTTAATTAAGAGCTCTAATTCTTTTCGAAAATTGAAGATATCAGACATTACGATTTTGAAAGAGTTTCAAATTTAGCATCAGGGAGTTTGCGCTAAGCCTGGAAAAATTATCTTGTAGGTTAAACCCCTAGCAAGGTGAATAAAACTTAATTGTGATGGGAGCTGTAAGGGCAATCCGAATACTTCAGGAGGTGGAGGAATCATTCGGGACTACCCTGGCATGGTGAAAGCAATTTTTCAAGCTATTTTGGCAATGGTACGAAAAATAGTGCGGAATTAAAAGCAATCATAGAAGGAATTCGTTTATGCAAATGACTTCATTATTTTAATGTGATTATTGAAAGTGACTCTAGAATTGTTGTTGATTGGTTTTGGAAAGGTAGATATACCTTGTGGTATCTTTGAGATTTTTGGGAGGATCTCGTGGCGAAACTTGAAGGAGTGAACTTCATGGTGATCCATCAATATAGGAAAGACAATAGTGCGGCTGATTTTCTCGCTAGAGAAGGAGAAACGAGAAACAATGTCATCTACGAAGAACAATATCTTCTACCATGTTCTCTGAAAGATATCCTTTGGATGGATAGGTTAGGTCTCACTTCCCTTCGTCATTAGTTCATCCTCTCGATTTTTGGTTGGTTGATTTAGATTTTTTGATTACAATTTATTTTATTATTTTTGTTTTTGCTAGGCCTATTTAGATTGGTTTCTTATTTAGTTTTATTTTGATCGGTAGTCCTGTTTTGGTTGGTTGTCGGTATTTTTAGGAGGCCTTTAATGTCTTTTTTATCTGTAATCTCTCAATGCTTGTCTTGTAATCACGATATTCCTCCGCAAAAAATGAGGGTATATTAATAAATAATTGGAGGTGTCGCCCTCCTTTAGTTAAAAAATAAAAAATAAAAAATAAAAAGTTTCTTAGGTACTTGAAGTGGAATAGCGTTGTTGATTTTTGCATTAACTTTAGTGCAAGGTAGGATTTATCTATATTTGAGAGGTATGTTGATGTAAATTATGCGAGACATGGATGAAAAAAGTTCTATCAAGTATTATATTTACACTATAGTCGATGAACCTATTAATTATAAATCTATGTTACATTTAGTTCTTACAATATTTACCATCAAGGTAAAATATATAATTATATAAACTAGGAAGGAGGCTATATACGTGAAAGACTAGTAATTAGACTTGGCATAGGGCAACAACATATTGCCCAAAACAAAAACGCATTGTAATAAAGTATTATAAGATAGGAAAATGATTCTGCAGGAGAAAGCATCACATACACATGCTAAGGAGAGTCATTGCTGAAAAGTTACTTATTATTTGAACTTATTATTCTTTGTTATCAGTCGATCCAATGATTTACAAATTCAAAAGGAGGTACAAAAAATATTTATAATGTGTATAAGTTCTTTTATAAGTTAAGGTTGTTTTCTAATCAAACAAAAAAAAAAAAAAAAAAAAAAAAAAAAAATAATTTTTCAGTAAAATATTAATTTAATTAATTTTTGATAATGAAAATTAGTTTTAAGTTAGATTTCACACTACCTAAAGTCCTATCCATCAGCCATCCTCCTACAATTCTTCAAAATCTCATCTCCAACCGAAAAAAAAAAAAAAAAAAAAAGGTTTCACAAGAACTAGTTTGTCAAGGGTAGACTTTAGCATATTTTATATTCATTCACAAAAGTTTTTATTGCATGCAATGTTTGAACCTTTACGATCACTAGTACTCTTAAAATAATTAATCAAAATTATATAAAATTATATTTACATGATTTTTTATAAGTATGTTCCTATTTGATACAGCAAAAGTGGTTACATATCTTTGATTTGCTTTCTAAATGTCAAGGACTTTGTTTTTGTTGCAGAGGTTTTTTTTTGTAATTAAAATTCTGGTGATTTATTTTTTATCTAAAAAAATATCTAATTATTGTTCATTTTTCACTATCAATAGAAAGACCAATTACACAAATAAAAAAAAAAATGTCTAGTTAAAAAATGGAAAAAAAAAAAAAAAACAATAACAATTGATAAATTTTTTTGGATGTGCAATATACATCCTAACTCTTGTCAATGCATCTATTATCGTTTTAATGAACAAAAATAGTTTTGAGATAACAAAAGGTAAAATGACATAGTCAGACCACACTCACTGTAAAATGCAAGTGAGAAAAATAATAGGGAATACTTAATTGAAGTATTAAGGCAATCTTATTTTTGATTGTTTTTGTACATTACCTTTCTATGACCTGGGCTAACCATACCAAACATAGCAAAACTAAATAGTGGGGTGATGAGACATATACCCTTTTATATGTTGAGGGTGGTCCTTCACTACATGGCTCCTCCACTACATGACTTGCTAAGGATAAGTATACCCCCGAGTGCTGGCTCAAGTGGCAAGGGTGGACTCGGACATGCCTGTGACCCAGGTAGGCGTCTCGGGTTCGATTCCTGTCTCGCTGAGCAAATCTCGATTTACCTCCCTGCAGGGCCTTGGGGTGGGAACTGTGGGGCGTGGGATTAGTCTTTGTTGTGATGCATCCCAGGGTAATCTGCTAGATGCCAGCTGTGGACACCCAGCGTAACCCAAAAAAAAAAAAAAGGATAAGTATCTTTGGTCATTTTCGTGGATGCCTTCAAGCATGGGACAATATAGTATTCCATAGAAAATGACTGAACAAATTCCATCATTGAAAATTTGTTGGGTGTCCCTCCTTGTGGGGCCCTTGACTTGAAAACTACACCATTCTTTAATGTTGTTGGCTTCCCAAAGAAAAGAAACAACTGCAACATATTTTTTTGAATTTAGGCACCAAGGTCTCACGCGCAATGGCTAACCCTTCATCTCCTTTTTTCTTTATTTCCATTTTTCCTGCTTGCTGCCATTTTGGACTCTCTGTTTTCAATACTAGCTCCCAACGCCTATAGCAGCCAACACCTGCAACACGCCCATACCTGCGCCAATCATCTTCTCCAGTGCAGCAACCTGCTGCTACCTTTATCTTCATGTGTCTCCGGCTGCATATTATTAACAGCATATTGAGTAATTCTAGTTGTGCTCATTTTGGTTGGTTCTTTGGAGTTTTGTTCAGAATATTTGATGAGGCATTTCCATCTTACTACATTTATTTATACACTCTTGTGTATTTATAAGACTTATGCCTTTTGTATCCACTTTGTACAACATATTTGGTGATAGTGGATTTGGACTGCCATGCCCCGTGGACGTACCTCAACATTTGAGGGAACCACGTTAAATTTTGTGTCTCATTTTATTTATTCATTTTTGCATTACTCCATTGATTTACTTGTGGGAATTAGTTCATATATAATATTTTCCCTAACAAGTGGTATCAAAGCCGTGTTATTTGTACGCATTAAATTTGTGTAAATCATGGATGGTAATGTTGGCCGTATGATTAGCTTCAATGAAAGCAATTGGGTAACTTGGAAAACAAAAATGTAAGATCTTTTATTTTGCAAAGATTTGGATGGGCCTATTGAGGGTGATAGCCGAAAGTCTAAAGACGTGAATGATGATGAGTGGAATAGGCTTAATAGGAAAATTGTTAGTGTTATCCGGCAATGGATTGATGATAGTGGTTTTCATCATGTTTCTATTGAAACTTCGACACATGAATTGTGGAAAAAATTAGAAGGTCTTTATGATAGAAAATCGACTACAAATAAAGCCTTTCTTTTCCGAAAATTGGTGAATTTGAAATATAAAGATGGTGGTCTTATTACCGAACATTTGAATGAGATAAAAAATATTATCAATCAGCTTGCTACTATGAAAATAGTTTTTGATGATGAATTGCGGGCCTTAATGCTTCTTAACTCTTTGCCAGAAAGTTGGGAGACTTTGGTTGTGACTGTTAGTAATTCGACTCCCGATGGAATTGTTACTATGAACCAAGTAACTAGCAGCTTGTTGAATGAAGAAATTAGAAGAAAATCAGTTGGCTCTTCTCATTCGGAGGCACTTGCGATAGAAAATCGAGGGAGAGACAGAAGTAAAAGCAGATATTCTCTCCGTAATGATAAATCAAGAGGTCGGTCCAGTTCAGTTTCGAAAAAAGATATAGAGTGCCACTATTGTCATAAAAAGGGGCATATGAAGCGGAAGTGTAGAAAATTGAAATTTAAGGAGCAAAACAAAGAGAAAAATTTTGAGAAAAAACATGAAGACACAACTTCAGTTGCATCTGATGGTGATCTCATGGTTGTTTGTGATGAAAGTTGTATTAATTTGACAAGTTAAGAGACTGATTGGGTTATTGATTCCGGTGCATCATTCCATGTCACTTCTCAGGGAGATTTCTTCACTTCTTATTCCAAAGGAAATTATGGAGTTGTTCGGATGGGAAATGAAGGTTTGTCAAAAATTGTTGGCATGGGAAATATTTGTTTGGAAACAAATTTGGGATGCAAGTTGGTGCTCAAAGATGTGAGACATGTACCCGATATTCGACTAAATTTGATATCTACTGGAAAGCTTGATGATGAAGGGTTTGACAACCATTTTGGTGATGGAAAATGGAAGCTCACAAAGGGTAATTTGATGGTGGCTAAAGGCAAGAAAATTGGTACACTTTATATGATGCAAGGTAAAATTGGTAATGGTGTTGTGAATGCAATTGAAAGTCACTCTTCCACCGATTTGTGGCATAAGTGGCTTGCGCACATGAGTGAAAAAGGAATGCAGTTTTTGTTCAAAAGGAAGCTCCTACCCGAGATGAAAGGTACCTCTCTTAAAGCTTGTGTTCATTGTTTGGCCGGTAAGCAACATAGAGCTCCTTATCGTGCAAAGTTTGTTACTAAAAAATCTAATGTTTTAGATTTGATACGTTCAGATGTATGTGGTCCTTTGAAAGTTAAATCTCATGGTGGTGCACTTTATTTTGTTACCTTTATTGATATTTGTTCAAGAAAAGTTTGGGCTTACACTTTGAAGACTAAAGGTCAAGTCTTAGATGTGTTTAAGCATTTTCAGGTTAAAGTTGAAAGGGAGACTGAAAAAAAGGTGAAATGTGTGCGCTCGGATAATGGTGGAAAGTACATTGGCCCATTTGATGCATATTGTTATAGCTAAGGAATTAGACATCAAAAGACCATCAAGAAAACCCCTCAACAAAGTGGTATTGCTGAAAGGATGAACCGCACTATACTGGAGAGAATGAGATGTATGCTCTCTCATGTGAAGTTGTCAAAATCATTTTGGGGTGAAGCAATGAGGATGGCGGTGGACTTGATTAATTTGTCTCCTTCAACTCCTTTACTTTGTGAAGTTCCTGAAAAAATTTGGAAAGATAAGGATGTCACTTATGATCACTTGAAAGTGTTTGGTTGTCGTGCATTTGTTCACATTCCAAAAGATGAAAGATCCAAACTTGATGACAAGACAATGCAATGTATTTTTCTTGGTTATGGGCATGATGAATTTGGATACAGATTGTGGGATCCGATTGACAAGAAAATTGTTAGAAGCCGAGATGTTGTATTTTTTGAAGATCAAACAATTGAATATTTTGGCACGGTTGAGCAACCACAATCTAATGGGAATGATTTTGTTGACTTAGACTTACCTTCTCCACCTTTGGCACATGATGAAAATATGGAAGATGTTCTTCCACCTCTTGAAGATGTTGGAAATGATTGAATTCTTAATGATGTTGAAGATGAAAATGAGGGGGAGCAACAAGTTCAAGAGCAAGCTCAATTGAGAAGGTCTTCAAGAGAGCCAAAACCTTCATCTAAATATCCATCAAGTGACTATGTTACTTTAACTGATCAAGGGGAACCCGAAAGCTATCAAGAAGCCATGAACCATGAAAATAAAGTTGAATGGATGGAGGGTATTTAAGAGGAAATGAATTCCATAGTTGACAATCACACTTATGATTTGGTTAAACTTTCTCCCGGAAAGAAAGCTTTTAAAAATAAATGGGTGTTTAGACTGAAAAATGATGGAAAGAATCTTCGGTACAAAACTAGGCTTGTGGTAAAAGGTTTTGGTCAGAAAAAGGGAATTGACTTTGGTGAAATATTCTCACCGGTTGTAAAGATGTCATCTATTCGGGTTGTTCTTGGCATGGCAGCATATTTGAATTTAGAAGTTGAGCAACTAGATGTGAAAACCGCTTTCTTACTTGGTGACTTGGAAAATGAAATTTACATGGAATAATCGGAAGGTTTCAAACAAAAAGGGAAAGAGAATTTAGTGTGCAAATTAAAGAAAAGTTTGTATGGGTTGAAGCAAGCACCATGGAGATGGTACAAGAAATTTGATTCTTTCATGATTGATCATGGTTACTTAAAAAACCTCTTCAGATGATTATGTTTTTGTGAAAAAATTTTCGGATGGTACTTATATTATTCTCTTACTCTATGTTGATGATATGCTCATTGTAGGACAAGACTTCTCCAAGATTGACAAATTGAAGTTGGAGTTAAGCAAGTCTTTTGCCATGAAAGACTTGGGACCAGCAAAACAAATTCTTGGCATGAGAATTGTTCGTGATCGTGAAAAAGGGCAAATTTGGTTGTCTCAAGAAAGTTACATTGAAAAAGTGCTTGAGAAGTTCAATATGGATAAAACAAAACCTGTTGGTTGCCTACTTGCTAGTCACTTCAAACTTAGTTCAAAACAAAGTCCTACAAGTGAAAAAGACAAAGAAGAGATGAAGAAAATTCCTTATGCTTTGGCAATTGGTTCCTTAATGTATGCAATGGTTTGCACAAGACTGGATTTAACTTATGCTGTTGGAGTTGTTAGTCGGTTTCTCTAATCTAGGAAAGGAGCATTGGTTAGCAGTAAAATGGATTCTCTGATACCTTAGAGGCACTTCAAAGGTGTGCTTGTTCTTTAGAAATGGTAAATCTACGCTCCATGGATTCACGAATGCCGACATGGCCGGTGATGTTGATTCTAGAAAATCCACTTCAGGTTATTTAATGACTTTTGCAAGGGGAGCTGTGGCATGGCAATCTAAATTACAGAAATGTGTTGCTCTATCTACTACGGAAGCCGAGTTTATTGCCATTACGGAAGCTTGCAAAGAATTACTTTGGTTGAAGAGATTTTTAAAAGAGTTGGGCATGGAACAAGAAAGGTATGTTCTTTATTGTGATAGTCAAAGTGCAATTCATTTGAGTAAGAATTCTATCTTCCATTCAAAGTCAAAACATATTGATGTTAGATATGATTGGATTCGGGATGTGTTGGATAAGAAATTATTGCAGCTTGACAAAATTCACACTGATGATAATTGTTCAGATATGATGACTAAAGCATTGTCTAGAGACAAGCATGTGAAGTGTCGAGTTTTGGCCGGATTGGTGGAGTCGTCCCCATAAGTCAAGAGGGGGAGATTTGTTGGGTGTCCCTCCTTGTTGACTTGAAAGCTACACCATTCTTTAATGTTGTTGGCTTCCCAGAGAAAAGAAACAGCTGCAGCACGTTTTTTTGAATTTAGGCACCAAGGTCTCACGTGCAGTGGCTGACCCTTCATCTCCTTTTTCTTTATTTCCATTTTTCCTGCTTGTTGCCATTTTGGACACTTTGTTTTCAATACTAGCTCCCAACGCCTGTAGCAGCCAACACCTACAGCCAGCACTTGCAGCACGCCCATACCTGCGCCTGTCATCTTCTCCAGTGCAATAGCCTGCTGCTACCTTTATCTTCGTGTATCTCCGGCTGCATATTATTAATAGCATATTGAGTTATTATGGTTGTGCTCATTTTGGTTGGTTCTTTGGAGTTTTGTTCAGAATATTTGGTGAGACATTTCCATCTTACTACATTTATTTATACACTCTTGTGTATTTGTAAGACTTATACCTTTTGTATCCACTTTGTACAACATATTTGGTGATAGTGGATTTAGACCGCCGTGCCCTGTGGACATACCTCAACATTTGAGGGAACCACGTTAAATTTTGTGTCTTATTTTATTTATTCATTTTTGCATTACTTCATTGATTTACTTGTGGGAATTAGTTCATATATAATATTTTCCCTAACAAAATTTACTTGTCGGTAAATTAGAATGAAAGGTACTCGCACATTGTGGTACACACAAAAATTATGAAGTGAAGAGTGAGGAAAGGAATGTGAATCACATTGAGGGGTCAGACATTTTGAATAATTTCACAGCACAGCTTTGGAAAAATACCCTTTGTCTTAAAATATATAATATCAGCTTATAATAGTAGTATTAATTATTATAATAATATTATAACTTAGTTTATTGCAGTAAATTATTTTAATATTTATCATTGATCTGTTCAATATGTATTACCAATTAAAGTGTAAATTTCTAAACTTCAACATTAGTTTTATGTTGGTCATTGAACATCGCCCAAACTCTAGTCTTGAGTTTTACATACTCAAATCAGTGACGATCGCCTAGAACCAAGGGGAAGAGAGAGATTCCTCAGACTTGGAATGAATGAAACACAAATAATTGTAACTATTGCTGTCATGTTTTACCTTTCACTTGTGACTTATTATATAGACATTAACCCTAGAAGTTAAATGCTCCTCGAGTAGGTGAGAGGGATTACACTGGCTTATTTCTTAGGAGTTATACCAATCCTTTATTTCTCAAATGTATTTTCTATTTTATTACATTTGATAGCATTTGTATAAGATGTGCAAAAATGGATACTTACTATGCTAGTTTGAAGCTATTTAACACTAGTACTAAAGTTCTGTGGCCATTCATGAAATATATACTCAATTATCATAACTTTTTGGCGAGAAATAAAATGTGCAAATAACAAGGTATTATAATTTTTTTATTTATAAATATTTTGGAATATTAACATCAATAGAAGTCTATCTATTCCTTGAATTGCCCAAAAAAATGCAAATAGCTACATAATTTCTTTTTTCTTTCTTTATTCTAAAATAGAAAATACAATAATTATCTAAACAAATGGGTCAACCATTGAACAGCAGCATATAGAGAAACTTCAACAAATTGAAGAGAGAGAGAGAGAGAGAGAGAGAGAGAGAGATTACACAAACTACCCTGCCTGTAAAAAACAACGATTTGTGACTAGGAGACTTCAGAATCTGAACAAACCAAACCCCATCTCCTCGCTAAAAAGATTGGTTCTCCGCTGAATGAACCCTTGGGAATGTGTACAACCTCACACTAACCAGATGAGAGGCAAAATCAGGAAAAAGCAAGCCACTTGTCAGCACTGCTTGCTGCCTTTCTATTTTATAGTCCTCAAAAGCATTTCATTCATCCATTACCTGCAAGGTTTTGTGCCATCAGAATACAAGGTTACCCAGTTAGAACGTTTCACAACATGGAGCTTGAAATGAAACAAAACCCAATACAATTCCATCTAAATTCTATACAATTTCTAGATTCAATGCTCCAGATTTTGACATCCCTAAAGCAGTGAGAGTTCTTTTCAAGGGTTTGGGCTTTTTTCTTTGGGTGGCAGGCAGGTTAGGTGACGGTTTCACCTGAAAAATGGGTTGACAAAGCCATTCAAGCTCTGCAAGAGATAATCTAACTAACATGGAACTAAATATTCTGGTTCACGATTCATGAATAAGATGAATGGGTTGACAGTCCACTCATACTTCTCACAGGAGCTACAGTCTTACCGTTAAATACATATTTAGGCTGCATTTTGATGAAGGATTTTGGGACGAGAAAAGAAAAAGAAAAAGAAATGAGAAGGAGACCAATTTTTCATTGTATTTTCTTTAAATCAAATATTATTAAGAATGTTAATGTGTTCAAATAGAATCAAACATTTTAGAAAAAAAAAATCACTAGTTAGTAACATATAAATATATATATTTTTTTCATTGATTTACAGGTAAATATTAAGCCAATTCTTTCAAATTTTCTTTTTCTTTTCCAAATATCTTCCAAAATTCAAACAAACCCTTCAAGACAGAATTCAAAGTTGCTGTAACTAACTGTCTAAAGAAGCTTTACAAGATAGTTCAGTCAAAACTTTGAAAGTAACTGGAGAAAACAATATTAAGTAAATTGTAAGCAATACCTCTATGCAGAAAACGTTCACACCTGAGCTACCATTAAGACCCTTCTAAAGTATTAACAAGCTCTTCATTGAATTCACCAAAAATGTTACGGCATCCATCCCATTTCCCCTGCTCTCGTGCCTCCCAGTACCCACCCACATAGTGATAGGGCCCATTTTCACCTTCTTTCTTGAACCATCGGGGCCTCCACCCATTTTCTTGTAATTTACTTGACTGTATAAGATGAAAGAGTGACCAACAATTTAGAATATGATAGATAAACTTTGAGCTAGCCTTAATAATAAAAATGGATATAGATTTTGAGTCAAATACAAAATTCACCTAAATGAGAATGTCCTTCGTATAACCTACTAGGATTACAATGTAATAGTCCAGCCATTATTATACTACCCATTTATTACATGGTGCTTTGACTTCCACTAGTCAAAATTAGTATAGCAATCACGTTTTACTGCTTTCATTTTATGCTGCCCCAGATGTTTTTAGCTAAAAAGTCCTGAATGTCCCTATGAATGCATAGAGTCATGCAGCACTATAGAAAATTAAATGTGAGGAAAAAAAAAAGCCTCACAGCAGTATGACAATTTTGGGGCATGAAGATGCATTAGATAAGTTAAATGCCAGCCTATTTGCAGAAAATACTCCAGATTAATTTCAATCTTTGTCATGCCCTATCTTGCTAGCTAGCTTAAATAGCTAACCAACTTCTTCAGATCTGTTCGGCCAAGATGTGCATTGCTCAAGGTTGTCTTTGGCTATAAAAATATAAGCATGACCTTGCCTGATTTGATTAAACAACTGAATTTGATCAGTTTCTTTGCTAGAAAACTTAAGCTGTCAGTGAGAAGCTCAATTCATTTAATGACCTACATAATTCCACTCCTATGACAGCTAAACTTGAGTGAAAAAATAAAAATAAAAATAAAAAACTAAAAGCTTGACATGGACTTGTGAGTATGTGAATATTAAAAACAGTGGCCTGTCCATAATATAAGTGACAGATGATAATGTGTTGTTTAAACACTACAAAATCTTCATACAATCAAAGCCCCATACTATTTACCATAGATTTCACATCAGCTTCTTCTCTGTGTCCTTTTTCCTCCCAGAAAAATCTAAGATCTTGGCGTTTCAGAAATATTACTAATCATGAAATTCAGGTGAATAACTTCAATGACAAAATATTTAATGCAAGATGCTAAATAAGGAATCATTAGACATATCATTAAAAAAGCTTCATCGTATAACACGCATTTATCTAACATAAGAGCTATGTGCCCCAGTTTGATAGATTACGATTCCCACTCTACAGATGCTAAGGAAGCCATTCACCACGTCAACATTATTTGATCATGTGCTTCTTTTTATTATAAGTCAACGTATGCTGAGCCTTCCTTGGATAGTTACAGCCTTTACCGGCACTTGTTTGACTGCCCCAATATTTGAGCATTGCAGCTTATTAAAGGTATCTGGATTTGTGCTCCAGGCATACACCACTTGAACCTTTATTTCAGTGTTACTCATGGTGTCTCTATGGTGAGGTAATATCAAATGTTGTACTTTTATGCTTAATTTTAATAACTAAAAATCAAATAGGTGCCTCTTACTAATACCAAAACTAACCTGCAAACTTGATAAATATGTTTCTAGCAATCTTTAACCTGCCTTCTGAAGGATAGTAATAATGAAAAGCAACTAATGATACTGATAAGAATCTTTCCATTATATGATTCCCTCTAATTAACTAAATTTTTATTTACATATTGCAATGCTATGCAAAAGAAATTCATATTGGCATGACCAATGGCCATTTTACAAGGCAATCCTTAAGGATCTGGTCAAATGAAAGTTGAAATTTTGACGGTTGGTTTCTATTATCATTTCAGAACCAATTAATCCAAACCTGGTTCTGCTTAAGTGGAACATCAACTTACACATAGTAGGCCAAAATTAATACAATCAACTTGCATTGAAAAATAAAGAAGAAATAAATATGCCAGCCCAAGTAGGACACTAGGATACCATAGCACAAATTCATATTCGACCTACAAGCTACAATTGTCAAATTGGTTATGCAACTACATAGGCATCAACAAAACCAATAATCAATATGAGGGGAGGGCAGACATTTGTTTCACCAAATAAAATTCACACTCCAAGTTTAATGAAAAAGTATAAGATTTACCGTCCTCTACATTTAATCCTCAAATTTTATACGCACAAAGAGGACACTGCACCAAGCTAAAATGTTTAAGAAAATATTTAAAAGCAGGGTATACATACCATTCTCTGCCTCATCTCCAAACGCAGTTTCTCTGCATTTGCCTTCTCATATTCCCCCTTCTCCAGATGCCGTTGGTCAGGCCTTAATCTTGAATCAGTGGGAGGAAGCTTCTCCTTAATCCGTGATCAAATACCCAGAATCAGACAAAGCTATAAAAGACAATTAGATATACATAAGAGGAAACTGAAAATGCATCTGAAGAAACTCATTCAAACCGTGATTTCTACCTGCAATCCTGGTGTTAGCTCATTTAGAGTAATAGCAAATGACGTCAAGTTGTACCGGGTGGGATTAAGAGATGGCTTGCTCCTTTTCCACAACAAGGTAGCATCCAATGATGAATCCCTAGATTTCCCAGTCCCATCTCCACTATTATAATACATGCTTTCATCCCATTTCCCAAATATGGTGGCAACCTTTTTCCCATTAACATCTTCAACAAATCCTCGAACCTGTGCAGTAATTAAATTATTTGTATATGCTCATAATATTAAGAGAATAACAGCGACTTTATTGAGACAGTAGCCAAAGTTATGTTAATGAGATTAATGAAACACATTGACAGGCAATCAAAGATCAAGCCAGCAAACAGAAAATTCCTATATTAGAAGTCACAATATTTTCTAACTTAGCTGAACACACGCACATATTTCAATATTGCAACCGGCCAAAGTAGAATCCAACCAACCTGGTGAGGATTTCGGTCGAGAAGAGATTGCTCTTTGAATTTGAGTTTGCATGAATATTGGCGATTACCACGTATGTGCATGATTCCATGGTGATCACAATACACCTTACCAAGGATTAGATTATAAATGGTTGTTGTGACCTAAAGTGACATGAACATGTTTTAGAATATTTGATTCATACGCATAGAAGATCAAAATTATCTAGACACAAATGTCTTAGAAAAGCTGAATCATGCAACAGTGCACACCTTGCTCCATTGGAAAATCTCACCATCATCAAACTCTAGGCTCAGAACTCCAACAGGATCAAGCTGAATTGACTGGCCCCAAAATTTTGTGCGGAGATTGCTATCGCCCCAGAACTTCCAGCCCTTCCCCTGACAATGACAGGCAATTAGGGTTGGGTGGTGACTAACCTGCACAAAAAAAACATATAAAAATTTAGGACATGAGGGCACAGCTTTTAGAACATATCAACATAGATAGAAGTAAAAAAGCCAAGTTTGATTGGTGCTAGTGTACCAGTAATCAGATGCTGGAAAAATTGACAATGAACCATAACTTAATTCACTCATCTGTTTTGGTTAATTTTTGGCTGTTAGATATAGTCTGTTCAAGATGCATAACAGATGTTTCTACAATTCAGTAGAAAAGTCATTGTCTTGAAAGTCAATTAGATAATAGTCACAGATTTTTAGGTAAACATGCAAAATTGGGGGTTGGGTGGAAGAGAGATTATTAGGTTGTAAGGAAAGACATTAGCATCTCCTTCCCTTTGTCTTTTTGAGAAATTCATGTCAGCACATAATTAGAGATTTTCAACGCAGTAGAAGTTGACTGCAATTGACTCAAAATTTGAACTAAAACATTGTCCTGCAAGTTAGCATATATGGTGGTTGAATGTGCACTCAAACTATGATTTCTCTTTTCAAATAAACTGAAATTAACATCAGAATTTTATTTATTTATTCAAAAAACATACATTGAATCCACATTATAGAAGTACCAACTGCACATAAATGGTTATGCAGCAGCATTGTGTAATATTGTTGATTAATCATGCCTACATCCCATCCATCAAAGACAATTTCAGGTCTTTATAAAAAAGATACAACTACTTTTCAAATGTTTAAATTTAGGAATTCCCTTGGAATTCATCCTGTTCAAGGTTACAAAAATGTTTGAATAAAGCAAGCTTTGTGATTTTTGTATCCATATAAAAAGCAGGTGGTGTCATCTCTATCTTAATTATTTCTAGATTCCGCTCTAGAGGAATCCTATACTGCTGTTACACTTGTCTAAATGTCTCCACTTTTATTTCTAAGAGCCCCTCTAGAGTCGTCCAATTCTATTCATACTTCATACTCTCACCTAAATTTCTCCACTTCAAGTATCTCAAGAACTGCAAAACTTCACAATAAAATTTTCATTTACGTTGGCATTGCTCAAATTCACTCAATGTTTTATTGGCCCAAATAAAGGCATTGTCTAAATGTCAAATCAATCTTCATCAGTAACATAGCCAACCATTTTCAAAGCTCAGCAACGCTGCAGCTTTTTTTTCTTCGCATGTTGTGTGTTGACACCTGCTTATTGCATTAGGTGATCATGGATTAGATACTGACCTTCTCAGAAAAGAAATGAATCCCTTTGTCTGGATAGTCAGCTTCATAAGTTTCTCCTAACAAAGGATTGAATGGTTTACAGTGCCGACCTTCAGAAGATGCGTATCCAGAGACCGCAAAAGCAGCAACATTCATAGCTCTTAGTAGACTGTTTCCCTAGAAACATAATAAAACATTCAATGGGGGGAACTCCCAGACTTCAAAAATACTTAAACCAGAAATATTTCAATCTCCAGGTCATATTTTACCACACAAATAATGACAACAAAGGAAAAATAGAAAACTGGACATTCATCAACACACATAAACTGGTATCTTGTACAGAACAACAAGATGTATGATGAAGCCTACATAACCACAGTACATAGACATGACTCAAAAAACCCACAGGGATTTTCAAGGGAAAACAATGGAAGCTTTCGACCTTCAACAGGCAAAGACTGAACATTTAATTCCACAAACATTATAGCATTCGCCCTTTATTCCCTCCCCCACCCCCCCCCCCCCCCTCCCCCTGGCGGCCTCCCTTCTTTCTCTCTGTCTCTGTTTTGCAATGGAGCACTATATCTTTAAAGAATAATCAGGAATCTGTAAATTAAGAACAGAAATCTGATAATGTTCATACTGAAACAAAACAATATTCATATATCAGGTGGACTATATGTTGAAACAGAACGCCCTTGATGTATTTAAAGAAATATAAGGAGCTCTAATTTTTATTTATTTCTTTTCAACTAAAGACAATGTTATTCACAGTGGAAACCCCAGGACAGCCCAAAGCATTTTTTCTTTTAACTGCCGAGCATTGACATGGTGACATCTAATAAGCCTTCTCTTCTTGTAGTGGCACATTTGTATGTTGGATTCTAATAAATATCATCATGGCTATTTTTGAAGCAAGCCCCAGCGAAGAATAATTTTGAACAATAAAACTTCATGGTATAATTAGAGAAGCTTTGAGAGGGGGAAACGACATTACAAAACAATAAATCAGCTATCATGTTTCCCATAGAATTTCAACCAACAAGTCAGTAAAGTAGTAAGGGAACATCATGAAAACAGCCAAAAAAAAAAACAAAACGGTTGAAGTTCATTTACAGACCGAGTAGCATTTTATTGCCACAATTGTTTCAGATAAAGTTTCTAAGAAGCATAAGGGGTACCCGAATGTGAAACACAATGAACTCATTTGATTTCCATGGGGCATCCAAATACCCCATTTTTTGTTTAACCAAAATCCTGTACAACAACTTTGATTAACAAAGCCAAAATCAACTCCTTTAGAACATGTAATAAAGCAAAAGAGCAAGTAAAAATAAAGAAATAAATCACAAATTGAATTTTTATAACTCCTAAATACTCGTCTAACATCTAGTGTGAAAATAAATAATTAAATAAACAAACAAACAAACAAAAAAAAGAACAAATGAAATATATGTTTCACCCAAGAGATTATAACGGGTAATGCTATCGATCTCACCGCTTTCCCATGCTCATATGCTTGATCCAAAAGATACGAGTACTCCAAGTCCTCAAAACATTTCTGAAGAGATGATATTGGCTCATTAAAATAAACAGGAAGACAAACTCGTGTAAGATCCTTTCCTACATTGTCTTTGATCATAGACCAAAGACTGACCCCTTTCTCTTTCTCAACTGGGTCAGGAAGCTTCTTGCGCCGTTCAATGTAAGGATATCTAGACCCACAAAGTTGCTTCTCAATGTGTTTCTTTACAGCATTATCATATTGATGATCAGGTTCCATACACTTATTTACACAACTTGTAACTCCTACTGCGGACCCACGACAAACAGCAGGATCACTAAAGTACTCATTTGTATCAAAAAAGGATGTTTCTTCTTCATCTGACACTCCTTCAAGCTCCTGTTTCTCAATATCATCAGATGATTCAGTTGTGCTGCACTCTGAAGCCAAAAAAAATGTGTCAAAAAATTAGAACACTGGCAAAAGCCTAAAACCTGTAAAGTATATAAATATTAATATCCTTCTAATTTCCACAAAAGATTTTCTTGGAAAATTTTCCAATAAAAATTGAGCAAAATTAGATGGATAAAAATAAGAGTGGAGAGACAAAATGAAGAAGTCAATAAAAAAATAATATAATTTTCTTGCTACAGATATCAAAACTTTATAACAAAACCCAAGAAAAATGGAAAAGATTTTAAGTTTATCATAGAATCGAGGCTAGAAAGAAACAAATAATCAGGGAGATAATTGAAGACAGAAGGCACCTCCTGGGGATAAATGCACCCATAGGCAATGCCATCAACCTTCTAGAACCGCCAGTCAAGCAACAACGCAAATTGTACCATCAGCCCAATCGTCACTGTACTCCCTTTACTTCCACCAAACATTGCATTGCAGCAAAAAAAAATTGAAACCATCAGCTCCATCATCTTCCCTAATTCCACATTCAAACCCTCTGTCCCCATTGCAATCTTTAAGACCTCATCACATTATCCAAATCTCAACAACTAATATCGTTGCTGTCAAACCCCATTGTTGAAGCCTCAACCAAACCCCCAAATCAAAATCCTAACCTTAAGTTCCTCCCTAAACCTGCACACCACTCCATTTATCTTGAAGCCAAGTGATATCTTAAACCATAAAAAGGAAAAAAAAAAAAAACCAGTTAGGATGAATATGCCTATGAAAATGCCAATCACGCTCACTAATTGCTGGCCCTCTAGTTCATGATCTGCACACCATCATTTGAGGCACTTTCAACCAAATCAAAAGAGAATAGAGGGATTGTGTAGTTGATTAAAGTAATTGCAGAGAGAGAGAGGGATACGACAGGTCCATCATAACTAGATATGAAAGCTTCAAAGCTCAAATGGTGCTGACTTGCAAGAAAGGGATGGGCATTTGCCCTTTGGGGAAAAAAAAACCGTTTTACTCATTAAATTTTAGTCAAGTGGTTTAATATGACATGGAATTGTGTCAATGATCTATTGTATCTCAAACTACCATTCGTAATTAATGCTAAGATTTGGGTTAGCAAAAAAGCAATGGAAAGCCCAGTGCACAAAGTTCCTGCATATTCGGGTCCCGGGAAGGGGCAGACGACGATGGATCTATAGTACGCAGCCTTATCTTGTATTTTTGTAAAAGGCTGTTTTCACACCTCGAACCCATGACCTCCAAATCACACAACGACAACTTTACCGTTGCACCTAGGTTAACAATAAACACCTAAATCCAACAAAGCAAATTGCAAATGTTTTCTTAACTCTAGGTTGCATTTGCTAAAATTTGAACATCAAGGACTAAGTTGACACCATCTCCAAACTATAAGGGTGTAAAATGAACTTTTTCTAATTTTTAACCCAAATCTAGTACCATACTCAACTCAACAAACACTTTTCCCAACTATATGGGGTCTGTGAAACAATCCTACTTCCTTATCCTAACTACAATTTACAAAGACCTTATGAAGGTTTCTCACAACTATTCTTCATATTGATATAACCATTCCTTTCAATCACATACTAACAATACTTAAAAATGAATAAATAAATAAATAAATGTGTGCATGTGTTTATATATAGTAAGAAAGGGGAAAGAATGAAGGCACAAAAAAAGTATAGGCATTTACCACTGTATTTTCCACGCACTAGACTAGAAAATTCGTTCTTTGTCAGTTGATAGTCATTATCATGAATTCCAGAGCCGTCAGCTTCAATATTAGCTGCCTGTGCATACAGAAAATAAAAAGAACAAAAATAAAATGAAATAAATAAGAACTTTTTTTTTAAATACACATTTGATGATAAACTCACAAAACTAAATTAAAAGAACCAGACAGACAACCAAAAGCAACATCCCAGCCAGTGAACATGATATCTAGAAAAAGTAACTTCTATAACACTTCATTCATGGAAAGAACGACATTTAAAACATATCCTCACAGTCTAACTGATGTTATGTCCCACATCAAGCTTGATCCATGCTGGGGGCGCAAGTCATTGTTATCATGCTATGAAGAGTACTGTTTTCAAAGCTCAATCATTCAATTAACCCAACTTTAATGCCATGGCTAAGAAAATTAATTTTTTTAATAGAGAAATGGCAAGATCCATGCATCAATAACTGATGACCACTGCTAAAGTCAAAATTCGTGCGCTTCTGTAATTCCCCTCCAATGATTATCTTTCAGTTAGCATTTGAAAAAGAGAACCTTCTATAAGTGTTCAAATTAAAGAGATTTAATTATACTATGAGGCCTGGCACTTGAAAAGTTCAAAATTATTAGGATAAACAAGAATAAAAGCAGAGGCATAACCAAACATACTGATTTATAATTACCCTAATATCCAGTATAACTAACCATCACTATAATATATGCTAATTTCATTTGAAGTGGCCAGTATAAGATTAGATCTTTGTTCACTACCTTTATCATAGTTGAAATTGGACGTTGCACAATGGAAAATGTTCTCTCTTATCATTTCAGGTGTTGGTTATACAATATAGAGATAAAAGAGTGAAAGAATAATTAAAATTCAAAATACATTAGAACTATATTGAGAGAAGGAGAGTGAAGAAAAGAACAAGGCTTGAAGGCTTTTGATTTGACAGAAATCATGACCCTCAGTAAAGCAAAACCGTGGGGTAAAATTAGTGCGACTGGTCCTTAGTAGCTGCCTTCGACATTTTGTGGGGTTAAAGTTAGATTTACATCTTGCATGTGATGAACATGGTCATTCTCAACTTATGAAGGACGCCTATTGAATTAATTTGATGGGTCGTTTGGATGGTAGGATTTGCACTCAAGGATTTCAATTTGCCCCAAATCCATCATTAGAATCACTAAACAGCCGGTAGACTTGGATTTGCTTAAAATCCAAACTTCCAAAGGGACTTTTGGTCCTAAAAACAGTAGATTGGAGATTATTCTTGTCACTTAGTTATTTAAAATATAATCTTTGAAAGTGAAATCCAAATCCATGAATCCAAATGCATGCCAATTTTTTCCTTTAAAAAAAACATAGAAAGAAAGAATTAACCCCTCAAAAATAATTTTTAAAAAGACTAGACATTAGGCCAAAACCAAAGCTTATATACAATAATCTACAAAATTGTTTCATGCAATATGCATTTGATGAAGCAAAAATGCTAGTAAAAAATGAAAATTACCTCCAGCTGCCGTAATGTATCAAGCAAATTGGAGCGTTCTTCACAAAGCACTTTAAGTTGTCCTTGTAATTCTGAAAACTCTGAAAGCATGATCTGTTCACAGTCCTTGACAAGTGCCTCGCTGCTTCCCTCTTCCAGCAAGCGGCTTTTAAGCCTATGAGTTGATGCTGATATATCTTGTGGCGCAAGGGGTAAGTTATCATTCAGCGGGCGCAGTAGATACAGGTTTCGAGTTGAGACCAAAGCTGCAATCCAAGCCACCCGATCGCTCTTTGAATCAGTCCTCAGGTGAAGGGTCTTAGTAGCAGTAAATATGTAAAATCGCCTATCGTCTGACTTGCTCTCACGAAATGATGAGATCTGCTACAACACAAACAACAAAAATCTCGTAAAACACAAGACTTGATCGCTGGTTACTATTTTTTTCAGAGTTAAATGTACCCCATGAAGCTTCCTTTTAGAATATGGGAAATCAAAAATCTAAAAAAAAAAAAAAACACACACACACACAAACACACCAAAGGGGGCAACCATTAAAAACGAAAAGCAAAGACAGAAAGGTGAAAAAAAAAACCCATCCATCTAGAAAAGCAAGTTGGTACCACATTTAATGCATACCCAGAAAAGAAACTATAAACCTGAACGCAAAAATGCTCCAAGAACCCTTCAACCACGACAAATCCAAAAACCGAAATGCTCGGTGATGAAGATAACTGAAACCTCCCAAATCCAAACACAACCTTAAGGTTACACTGCTAGCCGGTGGGCGTTCGAAGAGACTGTTTGAAGTTGAAGAACCCAGAAAATCTCGTTTTCCCACCTTATCTTTTCAAGTTTTTCCCATTTTTTTTATTTATATTTATATATTTCACTAAAAAACAAACCATTCCCTTTTTATTTTTATTTAAAAAAAATACACGCCATTCAGAAATATAAGGCCGCCTGTTGAAAGTTGAAACTGCACGTAAGTTTTACCCGTTACAACTCAGACCCATTCAACTGCCAGGCCCCAGACTCGGTCAAAGAACAGAAATGAGGAAGGAGAGCTATGAAGAATCGAGAGAGAGAGAGAGAGAGAGAGTGAGAGAGAGGACATATGATCAAATGAAGGATTAGAAAAACAGAAATCCATCTTAAAACTGATAGATCAAGCGATGATGTGACTGTACCACAGCTTAAAACCTAGACCTACGCGCAGGCTATCCGGGCCTAGACACCTGCTGATGTGACCCACTATAGCTAAACAACCAGTTAAACTGTAATATAAATATATATACACACAAATGCGTATCTATGTGTATGTATATTAATCATAAATTACAAATGAGTTCTAAAAATAGAAGAAAGAGAGAGAAGAATAGGAGAGAAGAAGAGGAGAGATGAGGGGGACGATGTGCAGATGACACGAAGTGGTGGTGAACTACGAAAGGGGAAGCCCAAATGGGTGTGGAGCTGCGCTTTCCTTTTGAGCGGCGCGCACACAATAATTTCACCAGAGACGAATTTGGTAAAAAATAGAAGTGAACTTTTTGAATCAAAACGTTCCCCATTGATGCCACTGTTTGGAGCTACCGCCAAAAATACCCAAAAGGAGAAAGAGAGAGAGAGAGAGAGAGAGAGATTCCGATTGTAAGCTTCTGCACCTACAAAGACCGCACCTTACAACTCCTTCCTCTCTCTCTCTCTCTCTCGTATTCATACCTTGAGATGGACGATTCCTCCATTACCACCACTCTTCTGGTGCCTGCGCCTCGATCCGGAGCTATCGAGCCTCGCGAGCCGACCGGTGGGGACGTCGCCGATGACCTTGACGTCGTCGGCCGGCGACAGGAGACTCATGCTCTCCGGCCTACGAATCTTGGCGTACGAAAGCTCTCCGTTCCTCAGCAGGAACCACCGGGATCTCCAACCCTTCCCGTAATTCGTCCACTTGTAGAGAACCCCGGCGACACTGCCGTCAGATCCCGCCGCCCGCCCCGCATTGCCGTCAGATCCGCCGGGCCACCCAGCCGGCGGGCCCCTCCCCGCCACCGGCGACTGGTCCCCGACTCCGGGACTCTCCAACGATATACAACACAATGGGTGCATCTCTTTAACCCGCATTCCGATCCACGCCCACAAATTCGATCACAACAGCCAACGCTCCATCAAAAGATTCAAAACACCAACACCCGGCTTTCCCTTAAAACATCAGTAACAAACTAAAACCCGATTCAGAGGCTTTAACTCTAGGGTTTTAGGCAATGGAATGCGACAGAATCGCAGTCCCGTTTCTAGTCCCAGCCTTGACCCTTGAGAGAGTTCTGAAACTCAGAGATTCCCGGGGGGGGGGGGGGGGGGGGGGGGGGGAGAGAGAGAGAGAGAGAGAGAGAGAGAGAGAGAGAGAGATTTTGATGAATTCGAAGGATTGCTAGAATAATAAAAAGAGGGTTTTGCTTCAAAGTGATCACAAGGTAATATATATGTATGTATATATATATATATATATATATATAATTGCGTGTGTGTAGGTGAAGAAAAGGATGAGGAGGGTAGCGAGGCGATAGGAGAGGGAGTCAATGGAAGAAGGTTGAGTGAAGCAGAAGGTGAATTAAAGGAGAGGATGGCAGGAGAGTAAATTAAGAGCCAGTTGAAACGTGACAGTGGGGGTGATGTGAGTCTATTTCTGCTATTTTTTTTTAAATTTTCTACAAATACATCTAACCACCACATTCAAATACAACCACCGAATTATTCATTTCACCACAATTTTAATTTTAACTTTAATTTAATGCAATAAAAATAAACTTTATTTTTCTTTCAATCTTTAGACTAATACAGATATTTTCTATGAAAAAAAAAATCTAAAGTTAAATTTTAATATGCTAAAGGGGCATCTTAAAAATGAATAGGTTGTTGTTATCATAAAACAAGAAATTAGGTCAAACTTTTTATATAATAATTATTATCAAATTTCATCATATAAAATGTCTAAACATTTTTCATTACTTGTTGAATGAATGAAATAATAAATTCTCCTTATTCCTAAATTCTAATTATATTTTATCTTATCTCTTCAACCAAACATAACTAAAGGAAGTCAATGAAAGAAGGTCTAAGTCAAGTAGAAGAACTAAAGGAGAGGATGACAACAAGTGGTAGATTAAAAGCTATTGAAACATTTGAGAAGGTGAAGGAAGTAGGGATATATTCAAATCTAGTTGAATCAATAAAGTGTGATATTTACACCCACGGGCATCGCGCATGCAGTGGAAAGCACTGGGCATTCAAGTGTGAACATCGGAGGTTCGATTTCTGGTTGATGCTCCCAGTTGTATCCTCTCAGTCTTTGGGTGAAGGGTCCCGGGTGAAGTGTCCTAAGTTTCGAGTTGGTCGAACGTCTAACCTTGGTGTGACTAAGTGGTGACTGCATCAGGACTTTACCATGAGTAACGAGACTGGGGGAGGCGGACGCTGGTCCGGGATTTGATGCTACACCGGGGGGTCCAAAGGGCTCGTCGGTAGCTGGAGTTCCTCGTATCAAATAAATAAATAAAGTGTGATATTTGAACTTGACTAAATTCAAAAGTGTTAAACTCGAAACTTAATTCAAACCTATCGATCTCAAATTCTTGAATTCAACCTAGACTCAGCTATAAGTACTTAATGGTCGAGTTTGTCTTAATTAAACTCGATTTGATTATAAATTAATATTAAATACATATATAAATTACATGTATATATAATATTGCATATATGTATAAAATATATATTATGTGATTTATATAATACAAATATAATAAAACTAAAAACTTGAATAGATTCATAAATAATATTACAAAACTCAAACTCAACTCATTAACCTACTTAAGTGGTTTCAATTCAAGTCAAACTTGAGTTTAATCAAATCAAGTTGAATTAGAAATGAGTGGATTTCAAATAGGGTGCGGGTAAACTTGACTTAGTTATGTCCACCTCCCTATCCTTTCCTTTGCTTCTATTTGGGGAGTGCAGGGCTGGGGTTAAATGGAGGAATAGTCAAAGTTAAGAGCTGCTTTAAATAATTTTATTTGACATTTTGACTTGTACATTTCCAAATGAAGAAATCTATTTGCCATTAACCCTTTATTTTCTTTTTCCTCTACTAATGATTTTTTAAAAAACAATTCTCTTCTGGTCACAAAGCTATGCTATATTTACTGAGGTTGTGATTTTAATTTTATTTTATTTTATAGGTTAAAAATGTATTCATTTATTCACGACGTTAGATGTTTTTTTTTTTAAATCCTTACCATGTTACAAATAATGGGCATATGTAACATTGTGTAATATTAGTGGACAATTTTTGTGCATAAGCATGTGATTATGCATGTGTATTATCGGTGTCAATTTGTACATTACTAGACTACATGTTAAAAATAAACTTGAAAATAATTTATGAGTAAGAGAGGCATTGTTCAAAAAAATTTGAGAAATTTTTGTAATTAAAAAACATATGATACTTTTTTCAAATAAAGCTTCTTGTCTTTTTTTCTTTTTTAGCAGTTCATTAGATGAGACAAAGTTTAAGTTAATAGTTCAAAGAGTTTGAAAAAAAAAATTATACTTTTTTACATTAGTAATATATTGAATGTGAAAAGAAGTTTAATAAACAACCTAGAGAGAGAGAGCTATATTTCATGTCAAGTAGAAGGTAAATCAAAGGAGAGGATGACAAAAACGTAAATTAAAAACCATCGAAGGTGTTAGGGGGTGATGCGAACAGCGCTGTATTCAAGTCTAGTAGAATAAACCTAGTCGTATACTTGAACTTAACCCTACTCAAAAATGTTGAATTTGAAACTCGGTTCAAACTTGTCGATTTCAAATTGTTGAACTCAAACACGATTCGACTATGAGTTCTTAATGCTCGAGTTTGTCTCAATTAAACCTGATTTGATTATAAATTAATATCAAATACATATATAAATTACATATAATGTATATATAATATTTGAATACATGTGTAAAATATATGCTATATGATTTATATAGTACAATAAATAATAAAACTAAAAGGCCGGCTTACGAGTAGTATTAAAAAACTAGACCTCAACTTACTAACCTGCTCAGGTAGTTTAAATTCAAGTCAAACTTGAGTCCAATCGAATAGAGTTAAATTAGAAACAAGTTTGAGTAATCTCGATCTAGTCACGCCCCTAGATGCAAGTCCATTTCTTCAGCCCTTTTTTCTTTGCTACTGTTTCGGGTTGGGAAGGAAGAGTTGGGAAATTAATACTTTGTGAGTTTCATTGCATGTAAAAACTAAAAATAGAGGGACTGTTTGGACAACGATGAGGAGTGCAAGGTTAAGGCTAAATGGGGAGAAGTCAAAAACTTAGAACTGCTTTAAATGTCATTCATTATATGGGTTTGAGTTTTAATTTTATTTGACATTTTGTCTTGCACATTTCCAAACACAGAAATCCCTTTGGCATTAAGCCTTTGTTTTCATTTTTATCTACTTCAAAAGTCTTTTTTGTTTGTTTTATTCTTCTCTGGTCACAGGGCTGTGCTATAGCCTATAGCTACCAAGGTCATGATTTATTTTATTTCATGGGCTAAAAATGTATTCGTTTATTAAATTTTAAATCATAAGTTAAAAGTTTTCTTTAAGTTGCTTATCATTAAAAATAACGGGCATATGTAACATTGTATAAAATGATTATAGTGGATAATATTTGTGTGTAAGCGTGTGATTATGCATGTGTATTACTGATGTTAAGCTGTGCGTTATTATACTAAATGTTAAAAATAAAATTGAAAATAATTTATGAGTAAAAGAAACATTGTTTAGAGAAATTTGATGAATTTTTGCAACTAAACAAAACAAAATATTTTTTTTAAATAAAGCTTTTGTGTTTTCTATTTTAGCAATTTATTAAGTGAGACAAAAGTTTGATTTAATAGCTCAAACATCGAGTTTGAAAAAAAAGATTTATACCTTTTTATATTTGTTTATTGAAAAGAAGTTTAATGAACAACTAAGAGAGAGAGAGAGAGAGAGAGGCGTTACGAAAGGTTTGTTGTCTTCTATTTTGTTTATGGAGATGATCTCTCACATATAAGTTAGTAAGGTTCTACAAAAAATGATTATCTTTCTCTCTATAAAACATGTTTCTGTTTACATAATCCTTCTCTATCTCCCCGAAGTTTATTCTCTTTTATAAATTTATCTCTCCCTTCTCTCCTTTCCGTTTGATAGGGTAATCTATCTCACAAGGATTTGTTTCTCACCTTTCGAGCTCTAAGTCATAGAGTTTTAATACTTGCCTTTACCACACGCATGGTGTGTGGTACATGGCTTTATATATATACAAAGTAGCATAATTCATGGAGAAGTTGTAAGAAAGGAGTAAATTTTTAGGGTGTGAAAAATCTCTCTCTCTCTCTCTCTCTCTCTCTCTCTCTCTCTCTCTCTCTCTCTCTCTCTCTCTCTCTCTCTCTCTCTCTCTGACACACATAGATACAATACAAGAGGGGTTTGAAGCAAGCATAGACCCCACCTAGTTGAATAAGAGTCACATTATGGGGTCTTGAATTCCATGTAGACCCCACCTAGTTGTAGAAATGAGACACACTATCTTCCCATATTTGAGAGAAAGATTGCTAGGGGAAGGGGGGACTATTACCTAGTGAGAAATTTTTTTACTCAAAGAGGAAAGTGAATGCGTTAGGGATGACTTGGTTGTCGAATACATTATTTCATTTTGTTCCAAAATATTTTCTTTCCAAGATAAGTAGTAAAAGGCTTGTCACAACGTGCTAGATGGCCATTGCCTGCTAATGTGAACCTCTAAACCGCCTCAATTCGGATGACCAACACTACCAGCCTATTTATCATAGGTGATGTTAGAACATCTAATTAATTACTACCACTTGATTACCAAGGAAATGATAGTCAAGGGATTGTATATCAAAATCAAGTTCAAGAGTACAATTGTGTGAGGGGAAGGTATTGATATTCACTACATACACATTCCATGAAAGGTACCACAATAACTTTGGAATTTCAAACATGAATGATGCATGACCCTTAATTATTCATTTTAAATTTATATTATCATCTTTAAATATTAGTCCACCTTACGACCATCTAATATCTCAGACAAGTGCAGAGGGGCTTCCCTCACCTCGAGAATTTTGAATTTATCAAGTGTTTCAAGAGTCCACATTCATTCATATAAAAATATGAATTCAAGTAAAAAAAAACGGGGCGGGGCGGGAGGTGGGGGGGGGGGGGGGAACTACATCACATGACAAAGGAAACACAAAACTCACCAAACAAATATATCGTCTAATGATTCACATGAAAGATCAAGTTGAGTGCATGCAAATGAACCATAATCCTATGTGACAAAGTAAATGCAAACTTCCACATGGTCAATGTTGGAAATTGGCGCTATGATACCAATTGTTGAAATTGACACTTTGATGCCAATTGTTGATACAAATGTGCAACAAAAAATCTCACAAACTCGAAACAATCTGAAACAAGTAATGCAAGCACTCAATGATGAATATTCGAAACAAGAAATCACTTACAATGAGAATAAGGAAAGTAAACAAAATCAAAGACACAAGAATTTACATGGTTCGACAATTTGCCTACATCAATGGGGGTAAGCGGCTGATTTTCACTATCCCATGTGAAGCTTATTGGCCTAACAAGACTTAATCTTGTTTTGATGATAAAAAAATAAGGTATTCCAATTGTGCTTTCAAGTGAAATTTCACGCATTATATTTATTTCAAGCACAATGGTTAAACTTAATAAAGAATGGATAAAGTTCAACTTAAATTCATAACTCATGAAGAAATTAAACAAGTATATTGAAGTATTGAGAAAGCTTGGACAAAGTTAAAGCTTCAACATATGAAGACATAGGATTTATTATTGTTTAGATATTTTGAAAGTCTCATGTAAGTACTCTTAAACTTCAAATTTGTTTATGAAGCTCTTAGGAATAAATATTGGACTTAGAGACTTGTTTAAAAACTTGTAAAATATTTTTATAAAGTCTAAAATTATTTTCAAAGTAATATAAACAAGTTTTGGAATCAAAAACATGGAAATACACTGAGTTATAGAGTGTTCAGGCACTTGAGGCAAATGCTCAGTTGACTAAATTACTACTGCCAGTGTAAAGAAATTAGAACAGTGCTAGTACAAGTGACTGAATGGAATTCAGGTCACCCGAACAGGGTCAAGCGACTGAACTCACGAGTTCAGGCGACTGCTATTGCCAATTTTGGAGCGCATATTTTAAATGGTTCAAGTGACTGAAGTCTGTGTTTCTTTCCTAATTTACAAGATATGGTTTCCAAACTTGAGGAAAACGGTAAGATTTCTTCCTAAGATATATAAGGCTTATTATATGCGCATTAGGGTACGAATACACACTAATTATACTTTGATTCATACTCTGAAAAGTTGTTGTGCGCATTCCTTGAGCCCTAAATTGATTTATGATTCTTTATTTTGAATTTCTTATTCTACAAATAAAAAAACCCTTGATTTCTTTGAGCTTCATTGCAAATTGTTGTTAAGAGTATATAGGGTATTTTATCTTTGTACAAAATATGCTTTATTGTGAGAATTATCTAATTGTACACACAATTGTATTGCTATTTTTGCAAACTGATGATTCGGGGATAGAGTTGTTGCCTAGCGAGAGGGTTGTTCTTGCTAGAGAGGGGTCTTGACCTTCCAACGGAAAGAAGGAACTCTACCTATTGATTGGAGAGAGTAAGGAAAATCCTCACAACAAGTTGTTTGGGGCAAGGACGTAGGCGGGACACCGAACCTTGTAAAAAATCCTTGTGTTCATCTTCTTTCCCTAACTCTCTTTAAATTTGTGAACTTAATACTTGCTTATTAACTGTTGTGCATGTTTTAAATTAATTGGGAAAATTAGTTGAATGCTGAGATTGGATTGGGATCACTTTGAATAATTAAATCGTTTTGTGAATTTTTTGTATGATTTAATTTTTCGGTTGAAAATCATATGATTGCTAAAACTCTGACTTAAATTTGAATGGTTGAGGTAAAGTTATTTTGGTTGTTTGATTGTTCAAGTATAAGAAGGTTACTTGCTTGAGTTATTGAAATTAGGATGTATTCCCAAAAGGGGGTAAATTGAGTTATTTAGAAAAATTATTTGAGGAATTCCTATTTACTTTAACCTTTTCCAACACAAACATTATTTCTATTCGCTACAGTACTATGTCAATGGGAAGTATTAAATGTGAATGTAGAGATCAATGCAAAATATGAATTTACAAAATGAAATAATGAGTTAACACATTCAGTTAATCACTTATTCAAAATTAAACCTTCAGTTTGAATTAATAAAATTTACAACAATATAATCTAGACAAATGAATTCAGTGATTCGATATATATCTCAATGATATAATAAATATTAACTTTAGCACTTAAGCTTCAATCTAAAAGTCAATTTATAAATAGTTTACCTCAAATTATTTACTTTCATATTCAAAGTTGTAAGCTTTTCTGAATGTTCAAATCAATGCTTTAATCATACAACTGATATATATATATATATATATATATATATATATATATATATATTTGATCTCAAACAAAATATGTCCAACTAGTTTAAAATATTCAGTAAGGTTCTTCTTTTCAATAAGTTCTTAAATATTCAACCCAATCTCAAAAATTTACCAAGATTCGATATTCAGCACTATTCAATAATCAGTAAGATGATAATGAAAATATATTCAAGCACGCAAATTATATCTTGCAAAAATTAAAAAAGAGTAGGGAACAAGAAGTTAAACACCGTTGTTTTTACAAGGTTCGGCTGCAGCCCACGTCCTTGCCTCACGCAACGTGTTGTGAGGATTTCCTTTCCCAAATTCGTTACTAAGTGAAGTTACTACATATCTCCTTCAAAGGTGGAGTTCACCTCTCTAATGAGAATCCTCTCTCGCTAGGCAATAATTTAATACCTGAATTGTCAAACAATACAACAAACAACAATAATTGCTTATACAAGAGAAAGCTCCTCAAATGAGCAGATTTGTATACGTTAGTATTACAATAATACTTCAAATGAATAATATAAAAGTTGAAGCTTGAAAGTATATCACCAGAACTGATTCAAACGTGTGAAATTTGAAAGATCATATCAGTTTCTGAGAGTATTCACAGAGAACACAGTAGTAATATAACCAGAGAGTTTATCAAAGTATGAACGTGGTGTCATTCTCTTTTATTTTTGAATTTTTTGTTGCTCTAATGTGCGAGAATAAGACGTTTCAATAGTGCACTAGGGTTTTAAAAAGTTTCCTTAAGGTTTTCTCTTAAATTGGAAACCAATCATGCAAGATATGGAAACAAGATCAGTGTTGTAACTCGTTTAAACATACACATAAGTCAACTGTCCTCGTAGGGTCAATCGCCTATGCTCTTTTAAAATTAGCATATTCTGAAAGTCAGAATGGGGGCAGTCGCTTGTGCCTATTTTGTTTTTATATTTTCAAAATAGTAGCACCACAAACGCCTGATGATTTTCATTAGTCGCCTGTCCTTTTAGCACACCTTGTTTTCATTATTTTTGGTTCCAAACTTAATTCATATATTGGAAAATTTAATTTGGACTTTGAGAAAATATTTTCCATATATAAAATCATGTATCTAAGTCCAATGACATATCCTAGGAGCTTCAATCAATCAATATTGAGTTTTGAAGTACTTATATAAGACTTTCATATGATTTTCCTATCTACGTTCCTAAGTCTTCATGTTATGAAGCTTCCAATATGTCTTCTCAGCTTTTATGCATTGCTTTAATGAGCTTCATGTCTCATATAACTTGAATTCTTCATGATTATCATGTCTCATAGCCTTAAGTGTGATTTTTCATTCAAACTCTTTAAGCACATCCACTTGAAGTCTTAAGATCACTTAAGTCCTAAAACTCAAAACTTGCATAGATATGTTAAGTAATCTTGATTTTTTATCATCAAAATGAGATTAAGCCTTGTTAGGCCAATATTTATATTGTTGAATCTCGTTTTAAATAAATACTTGTCCATTGTTTAAATCCAGAGTGGAGATTTCATTTTGCTGAAAGTTAAATTCGGAGTGTGTTTTCATATTACATATATACTTATGATTGCTTATTGGTGTAGCCGTTCATTTATTAGTTGTTGTGTGGTGATTGAGATTGTTAAAAAGGTTTAAAATAAATCAAGCTTCCGCGCAATAAAATTTTAAATACCCAATTCACCCCTTCTTAGGACTACACCATACTTTCAAAGATTTCATCAAGCTTATCAAACTAGGGTTACAAATATTGATTAAACACTAACCTTGTGCATATAGAAGACACTTCTGTAGCAATCCCTTGAAGGAAAATCCTCCAAAATCTCCCAATCTAAAACACTTCAGCAGCAATCCCCTAAAGGAAAATCCTCCAAAATCTCCCAATTTACTGATCTCCAATTCCAATTTTGTGACTTGAGTCGAACGATGCTGAGACTGTTCCTGCTGTAGATTGAAATCATTGACAATTTGATATCAAGAGCAAACCATCTCTCATACCGTCAGTGGAGTGGTCGACAGTTTAATCCTTCAACTAGCCTCCTTGTTCTTTGCATCACTGTATTTTCTCTGATGCATGCGTTCCACTCAAATTTGAGCTACATCTCCAATAATCTCCACCATGGCAAATATTGACCACTTAAAAGAAATCTGAAAGCATAACCCTGCTGCTCCACCTAGGCTAATAGATTGGGGCCATCTCTTGTATAACACCTAGAGACGTAAACCAAGTCCAAGCAGCGCTTAAACTTTTTCGTGGTAACAAGAACTCTACCTAACTAAATATTCAACTCCTTGAACGATCCTTTAAACCATAATGCTACCTTGGCAGTCTCAGCCATTGCCAAGTACTCTAACTCAGTTGTCAATTGTGTAACCTGAGACTGTACCTTAGACTTCCAACAAATAGGCTCTCCCACAACATACCCTTGTTGGAATTGGTGTATTCCCAAGAGGGGGGGGGGGTGAATTGGTATTTATAAAATTTCTTCCTAGGTCAAATTAACCAGCAACGGTAATACACAACCTAGGGTATGTTTAAGTATTTCCCAATACCACAGAAATTCTACTGAGCAAATATTTTTAAAAAAAGCAATCTTAGTATCATCAATCATTTAATGCATATATGTAAAATAATTGAAGCCATAGACAAAAACATACAGGTGTGGAATATAAATTGCAAAAAAATAAAACTGACACCAGATATGTTATCGGGGTTCGGCCAATACTGCCTACATCCTCGCCTCAAGCTCACAAGCAAGATGATTCACTACTAATGCTCACTTATGAGTGGAGTGACACAGATTACAATACCTTACAGGATGGTGCACCTAGTTCTCCTAACCAAGTCTGAATCAGTCCGGTGCTCTCCTAACTGAGTTTGAGCAATTAGGGGCTTTTCATAGGGCAAGTCTCCCTCTTCTAACCACCCGTTAGGAATACAACAGATATTCAATATTTGTACAAAAAAATGCTTTTAATACAAGTTGATGTGTAGAATGATGAGTACAAATGCCCTTACGTATGATATGAATATAAGCTCAGTGTGAGTATGTGATTTTCTAAAAAATTAACTCCTACAATCTTTGAGTAAGGTATATATGATAAGCACTACAAAGATTTAAACCCAAGTAAATGTTTCTCCAAAAATATGTTTCAATAAAAATAAGAGAACCAAGGGTTTTTGCTCTTAACAAATTTTTTGCCCAAATAATAATATATTATCTTTGACAAAAAAAAGAATATGAATATAAATGCCTTTTTCAAAGATCTTGATAACCCAAAAGATTTCTTCAAAAATGGTATTCAATATATTGTTTTAGGAAAGGTAGGGTAAATGCTCAAAGAAATTTGTGTAATGAAAACACAATATTAGCTTTGGGAATCTTGCAATGGATATGCAAAGATCCTAAGTTATGCAAAGATTTATCCCAATAAAAATATTTATCAAGAAGGAAATATGTGGGAGAAATTATAATTTTACTCTCAAGAATGATTTAGAAATGAAGTGAATGAATGAGAGCAAAAGATTTTGATATGAAAAATATATGCCCAAATCAATGTACTCTTGAAAGATTTTCAATATGATAAGAAAATGAGAGTATAAAGAGTTAAAACTCAAAAATATTTTTCCAGAGGATTTAATGAGGGGGTATATATATATATATATTGTGGGGAAAATCTAACCATTGGGGATATATTAGGTATTTTTAAATTTGATTAATTAAATTTTAACCGTGATTACAGTAGCAAAAAGTCAGGAACCCGGGAGGTTCAGTCGAACCAACAGAGGGTGAACCGGAACCCTTTGTGGGTTCGGTTGACTAAGGCACTTGGCTGGTCATCCACTCATAAGGTTCGTTCGACCATGACTTTTTTGAACTAAGAGTTCAATCGGCCGTGGAAGTCAAATTTTGTGGGTTGGTCGACCATGGAAGCTCAGTTCAAAATCGGTCGATCGACTGAGCCTTGGTCAACATTTTGACTCCGAGCAAATAGTGCTTTAGTCGACCAATGGATTATAACACAAGATTGGTCAGTCGACTGAGGGCATTAAAAAGTTACTATTTTGCCCTTAATTTGTCTCAAAAAATCCAACATCTATCAACCAAAGTTTGTTTATGGTCTTTTGAGTTCCCTATGGTTCGTCTACGCTCATTCTGAGCTTTCAATCCATATCATGCATGCAATGCATTATTATAGACCAAATGAAAAACAAAATGCATTACAATTCAAATCAAATATATCTTCTTCTTCTTCTTTGCTCTTCTAACTTCATGGAATATGACAGGCTGATGTGATCTTTATGTTCCTCCAGGCTTCCATGTCCTTTACCTCATCTGTGTGCTCAAATCATGAACCTATTCAAAAGCACTGAATGCACACATGAGATCCTTGTGCTTTGTCAGCATCAAATAGGGATTGGCCTCAAAAAGTCAACAACCCTATTGTAGACCTCATGTCGTCCAAGTCCCATGTGTAGTCTGCATCCGCGAATCGTACAATTAACGAATCACTATGTTGCCCCACCGAAGTACCCCACTATACAAGCGTAGGAAACCTTAGAAATGACCCAAATATCACTGTCCATCCTTGAGTACTGAGCGGTAGACAGTTTACATTGATTTTCCATCAATGTACCACCATGAGACAACCACGATCTCCCTATGGTTATGTCCACAAAGCCACCCTGAGACCAATCTCCCTTGGTGACTTTTTGAGCCGGACCCCTATTTTGATTATGACAAACTATAGTATCTCATCTGTGTGCTAAGTGTATGAATGGGTTCATTTTTCTGAGCATGAATGACAGATGAGAAATGGAAGCCAAGAAGCATTTAAACGCGCATACCATTCAGCGTAATTCATGAAATTGCAAAGGAGCAGAGCATGAAGATTTTTGTTTATTCTTTCAGATGTATTGTAATAGTACTAAGTTTTATGCTGTAATAATTGCATCTCATGCGTGATAAGGATTGAATGCTCAAACCAAAACCATAGATTGGCCATAAGACACATAACCCTTCAAATTAAAATATCACATCCTTTCCTATAGGGTTGAAAATAGTTTAAGGTCAAAGTTAGGGCATACCTTGACTTTTCAAGGTGCATGGTCGACCGACCTATTGGCATTATAAATGCCTCAATTGACCGACTTGGCCAAAAGTCAAATGTTTGACTTGACTCGGCCGATCGACTTATTTTTTAACTAAGCTTCCACGCTCGACTAAACTTTTAAATTGACTTTCTCTACCTGCCTTGACCGACCAAACTTTCAATTTAAAAACACCTCGAGCGACTGAACCTATGAAAGTTTGGAAAATCGCCTTAGCTCAGCCAACCGACTTCTCCCACAGCAAACCGAACCTACGATTTAAATTCAAATCTTCTGTGTGTGTTCGGGTGATCGGTGCTATGCACTAGCCGACCGAACCTCTTAGGTTCACAATTTTTTACCACATTAAACAGGGGTTAATTCTATATATACCCCTTCATTTGTCCAAATTAGGGAGAGATTAGCAAATTGTTTAGTAAAAGTTCTCTTTGAAATATTTTTGAACTCTCATTGCTTATACTCCATTCTTTCAAGCATATTATTCTTACTCTCTCATATTCTTACTTGCTAAAATTATTTTTAAGTAGATAGTAGTATTTCCTCGTACCCTTCACTTGCAAATCAATTGCAAGGTGAAAGGAGTTTGATTTTTATTGATGTGTGCATCTTCATACATCATTGTTAAGCCTGAACTCTCACACTTTCATATTCATTTGCAAAAACCTTCTTGAGAGTTAGCTTGGTGATTTTTCCCATATTGTTTTTAATTGATCAATATTATTAGGAAAAATCCTTTTTGCTTGTGAGTCTTTTGCATCCTTATTGCAAGACTCAAAAGCCTAGATTGTGCTTATTGATAAAACTTTTTGTTAGGCAAATAACTGATATCTCCTAAGCCTTATCCTAATATATTTTTGGAGATATTACATGCACATCTAATCTTTGAAGTAGTCCTAAAAATATATTTTTCTTAACTCAAATATTATTATCTTTCATGATTACGCGCTTAAATTTCGTAATTAGGTGCTTTAATTCATGCATTGGGGTTTATATTTTAAATTAAATACCTAATTACTCTCAATATTTTAACATTATATCCTATTTATAATATTTAGAATTTATTGAGTAAATTATGAATTTTTGGTATTTTTTACCACAGGGCAATTATTGGAAGCTAAAACCAACGCTACTTCATAATTTGTACTTAATTTTCTCGTTTGAGCTCTAATCGAGACGATTCATAATTCTATGAAAATATGAGAAAATTATCTACAACTTTCATGTTTTAAGCTTTGAGAGATACAGGCTTTAGGATGGTCAAAATTGTCATTATTCGTTGAGAAATAAAAAGCAAAGAAAGAAGAAAAAAGAAATAGAAAAAAAACTAAACATTTACCTAATTTGACCTAGCCATGTAGTCGGGTCCTCCATGCGCTGGGTAGGGCAGCCCTTTCTCTCTCCCTTATATATTTTTTTTCTCTTTTCCAAATAGAGAGCATCCGCCCTCTCCTTTCCCAGCACCCTCTCACCCTCTCCAACTCTCCTTCCTCTCTCTAACTCTCTCTTCTCTTTACACTCCCTCTCTCTTCCCTTCTCTTCTCTCTTCCTCCCAGCTCCCCCTCTCCTTTCTTCCCTCTTCCCTTTTCTCCCTTTTGGTTTTATTCTCTATTGTCCCTCTGCACTACTGCTTGTTCCTACTACAACCAGCAACTTGAGAGCCACCCCCGTTGTTCCCCTACCGCAGTCGAATCCGAGAACCACCACCTGCTGCTCCTTCGTGCTGTTGTAGCTGCTACTGAAGCCCTATTGCAAAGTTGCTGCGATGCTGCCATCCAAGCCAACCCAAGCCACCTCCTACTGCCGTTGCGCAAGGCTGCTATAACCAGCAACTCGAAGCTCTTCCTACTGCTCCAAGTTACTCCACGGCTGCGGTTGCTACTGAAACCCCATACGACTTGATTCTCTCTCTCTCTCTCTCTCTCTCTCTCTCTCTCTCTCTCTCTCTCTCTCTCTCTTTAATTCTTTATTTTAATATTTTATTGCATATTGTCAAGAGAATTTCTTTAAAGTTTGGAACTTTTGAATCTTGTTGGGTTACTTTTGGTTAAGTTTATATTTTTCTTATTCTCTCTCCTTAATTAATATTATTATTGGACTTGATTTTTGTTTGGGAAATTTTTTTTTTTCCATTAAGGTTTGGTTTAATCTCTTAAAATAAAAAAGAAAAAAATATAATTTCTTTAGGATTTAAAATTTTTGTCTTATTTAGAATTTAACTTTTGCTTGGTTTTAATTATTTTAATTTTAGTTTGATTAGAGTTCGAATTTTTATTGTGTTTAGTTTATTGTTTAATTGTTAAAGTTTTAATTTTGGTTAAGTTCTTGATTGCGTTAAAAATTTAGTTTTTGGTTGAGTTTGTGTTCGATTTAGTTTTTAATTGCATGCTTAAGTTTGTGCTTAAAGTTATTGTTTTTAATCTCTTTCTAAAGTTCAACGCGTGTTTTAATTCTTGCCTGATTAAGTGTAGGATTTTCATTTCTTGCTGATAAATTTTGTGCGCGTTAGGATTTAGGATTTAAATTGCATGTTCCTTTAATTGTCAAAAAAAAAAAAAATCTCAAACAAACCAGAAAACCCCGAATATAAACTATGTTCAGTGCCCTTTTGTTTCTTATTTTCTGATTGGAATTACGTAAAATTTGAGATTAAACTGCATTCCTTGAGGAGACAATCTCGCCTTTGGGCTAAATATTACATGACAAAACTCCTATACTTAGGATAGCTTCCGATCTGCTCATTTTTCGAGTGAGTCAAGTTTTTAGCGCTGTTACCAGGGAGTGCCAGTTTTAATTTCAAATTTTGTGTTTTTCCAATTATTTTTGATTTTTCATTAAAAATAAAAAAAATACAAAAAAATAAAATAAAATAAATAAAAAAGAAAAAAAATTGGAAAAAAATTAATCATGCTTGTTTGCTGCTGTGTTGGTGAATTTATGTTGTTTGCATTGATGTTTGATGCCTTGAGTCCGAGATATTTCAAATATACTGTTTAAAATTTCACTTAACACTAGTAGTGACACACAGAGCACAAAATCTGATTGTTCTCCTATTACTTTTATGAGTGATTCTGAAATTGATTTGAGCAATCTATTTGAACAGTTCTTTGAGGAAGTCATGGCTTCACCTGCACCACGTACACTTCAGGATTTTCTGTAGCCCACACACACTTCTACACTTTCTTGCATTGTGTTACCATAAGATGCACTGAACTTCATAATTAAGCATGACATGTTATCCGTAATACCCCAGTTTCACGAGATGGATTATGAGAGTTCATACCAGCATTTGATAGATTTTGAGATGGTTTGTACCACTTTCATTAATAGGGCTGGAACCGATGAGTATATCAAACTTCGTCTGTTTCCTTTTTCTTTGAAAGATAAGGCAAATTTTTGGTTTAATTCTCTGTAACCTAACTCTATTACTAGTTGGGCTGAAATGCAGTGTGAGTTCTTACATAAGTTCTTTACTTTTCAGAGAACCAAGTACCTGCAGGAGCAAATCAGTCAATTCATGTAGAGAGGTGAAGAGACGTTCCAAGCTTGCTAGGAGAGATTTAAGGACCTGATGAATTATATTAATTTTGTTATATACATATATGTACAACCATCCAAAAAAGACCAAAAAGTGCCCCTAAGGTTTCAACCCCAAAGTCCATCTAACCCTAGCTCAATCCACTTACCCTCCAAATAGGGTAAGCCCAATCCTTTTCTATTGCTGCGGGGCTTTATCCGCCCTTTTACCTCAATTTCCTAAAATGTTTGTAATGCTGGGGTGAGACATCTCTCATGAAGGGAGACAAATTAATATCAGTGTGTGGCAACATGAGCATTTTTCGTGATATACATATAAATAGTACATAATTCATAACTCGTATAATAGTTGTATCATATTTAAATATATCATGGTTTATCATAACATAGCGTATCGTACTTAAATTATGTACTGAGAAAATCATCTTATATAATCATATCATACTTAAATGATTACCCAGGATAGATAGATAGTTAGCTATCGTCATGTATTACCCCTCACATGACAGGGTTGTGTGGCAGAAGGCTGGACCTAGCAATCACTACAAAAAAACTAGTTTTTAGTGGCAAATTCAATTTCATCACTAAAAGTTTGTATTAGTGATGGTTAAAATCGTCACTAATACTTTCGTCACTAAAAACTACGCAGTAAACAACTTTCGGGCCAAAATTTTTCCGAAAAAATATTAGCGACGATTTTAGAGTATTAGTGATAGATTAAATTCATCACTAAAAGTCACTTATTAGTGACGATTAACAAACCGTCACTACTAATATTTATGAATATATAAAAAAAAGTTGAGTTAAGGGTATTAGTGACGGATTGGGAGACCCGTCACTAATAATGTTTTTATTTAAAAAATATAAAATAAATTTAGTTAAAGGTATCAGTGACGAATTGGGAGACCCGTCACTAATAATAGGGTATTAGTGACGGTTTTGAAACCGTCACTAATAGTTTTTTTGATTTAAAAAATATAAAATAAATTTAGTTAAGGGTATTAGTGACGGATTAAGAGGCCCGTCACTAATAATAGGGTATTAGTGATGGTTTTGAAACCGTCACTAATAGTGTTTTTATTTTAAAAATATAAAATAAATTTAGTTAAGGGTATTAGTGACGGATTGGGAGACCTGTCACTAATAGTGTTTTTATTTAAAAAATATAAAATAAATTTAGATAAGGGTATTAGTGACGGATTGGGAGACCCGTCACTAATAATAGGGTATTAGTGACAATTTTGAAGCCATCACTAATAGTGTTTTTATTTTAAAAATAGAAAATAAATTTACTTAAGTGTATTAGTGATGGATTGGGAAACCCATCACTAATAATAGGGTATTAGTGACGGTTTTGAAACCGTCACTAATAGTTTTTTATCTTCAAAAATTTAAAATAAATTTAGTTAAGGGTATTAGTAACAGATTGGGAGACCCGTCACTAATAATATGGTATTAGTGACGATTTTGAAACCATTACTAATAGTATTTTTATTTAAAAAAATATAAAATTAATTTAGTTAAGGGTATTAGTGACAGATTGGGAGGGTATTAGTGACGGTTTTGAAACTATCATTGATGCTCAAAATCTAAAATTCCTACCTTAACCCGCATAATTTACCACACTTTTCCCAAATTTCTTCTTTCTCGTCCTGCCTCCTTCTCCCTCCTGTCGTCTCTTCTTTCCCCAAATTTTGTTCTTCTCCTCCCTCTTGCCCCTCCCTCCTTGCTCCTCCATGCATGCAGCACAGTCCTCCCACCACTGAATCTCAAGCTGCCGCCCACAGCGTCTCCTCTTTGCATCCATGGCGATCGCGGATGTGCATGATGGAGGCGTAGGCGCGAAATCAAGTCCGCACCACAATTCGGATCTCAGCCTCTCTATTAGGAGGAGACCCAGCACTAGCACTGCTAGAGCTATTCCCGACTCGTCCTCGACCGCGGACTCTCACCTTGCGATCACGTTAGTTTTTGGTGCTCCATATGCCATGGTAGTAGACTTTCCTGATAACTTCCCGGCAATTTTTTTTTTCAAAATTTGTAAACTTTCCTGTCTCCCGATGTGAATTATTTTTTATTTATTTATTTTTGTCATTTAGAGCTATCAGAGAAGCTACTAACTATTATTGCTCAATCGTTTTGAAATCTTCTCGCCTTTCCTTTGCTGATTGATGCGGTATGATTCTTCGACTCTAAATGCACTTCGCGTTTGCAAATCTATTTTGTGTTTTCTTCTGTTGCTAATTTAAGCTGTTTCAAAATTTTCTATTTTTTTAGCTAAAAATTATCTATTTTTTTCCCCCTGTTCCGTGAATAATTAAATGTTCAATTATTTCTGAAGGAGCCAACAAAAAAAATATAGTTGGAAATTCTTGAAGATATATTTCATATGTCATGGCTTAAGTTGTCAAAACTTCCCACGCATCACATTTTTCATTGGGCATATATGTTTGGAAATTCACATGCTTTGTTGACGGTGATTTACTTAGATATCACACGCAACCAAATTTGGCATATTGTATTGTATAGCAACGCCACAGTACAAGAACTATTCGTTCACAACAACTATTTATTTAGTTTGAGTTGGTTGTTTTAACCAAGAACTCATTTCCTATTGATCCATGCTTCCCTTATTTTTTTGTGATTCTAAGGTTAGTTTCTAAGTTCTAGACTTCTAGTGTAGATGTAAGAGTAATATGCCTTACTACTAGGTTTTCCTTTTTGTACTGTCCATTTGTTATCTTTATTTAGTTTTGATTGCATTTATGAAGATATGGAACAGTGAATGATGCTGAAAATTAGTAGGTTCCTGCGAGTAACAAATGCTTACCTTTGTTGAAACCCAAACCCGAATTTAATCATGTAACGAAAAGCATGCAGTGCCTTTCTATTTATCAAACATCTTTCCATCTCTATTTTTTAAGTTCTCAAAACTTAATTACAGGGATCTAGTAATTGATAGCCTGATACTCCTACTCATATATTGCAATTTTGAACATTGAACTTTAAAAAAATTTTAAGCATTACTACTTTCGAATATGACCAAAAGTTATTCTGATATTTTGGATTTGAGGTGCATGGACCCAAGTTGCTAGGAAGTTTTAGCCAATCAATTCACTGCTATCTGCAGAGTTAGATCAACAATTTTATACATGTCTTAATCTCTTGTTAAGGTTTCTCCTTGGTTAAAACCTAGTCAAAAGAATTAGCAAAAAAATTTGATTTATACAATGATTAGTTCAAAATTCTACAGGTGTGATTCAGTTGTCTTATCTGGTGTCACATTAATGCTATTTGCTTGCATTGTGTGGTTAAAATTGGTTTCTTATGCACATACAAGCTACGATATGCAAGAACTTGCCAAGTCAGCTCATAAGGTATGAAATATATGTTCCTCATGTGCATATTTTAACAAGTTGTGGGAATCAATATGTGTTAAACTTATTTGTGGCATCTTTTTTTTTTTCACACTTGGATAGTAACAAACATCTTGTTGAATTCCTCTGATTGAATAATAATTGTTTGGGTATGTAGTTTTAGTGTTGAACTTGTTGATTAAGGTGTAATCCCAAGAGGGGGGGTGGGGTGAATTGGATATTAAAAAAATAATTCACTTAATTTTCTTTTACACACTTCTTATAAGTTTACCAACTACTTCTAGTTGCTCAATTAGGTGTGAGTGTGGCAATCCTATCTATGCATGCAATATACTCAATTTAAATATAACGTGGAAAATAAAGAGTAAAAGGAAAAGAGAAGACAAACGCAATTTTATGAGGTTCAGCCGACTTGGCCTACGTCCTCGCCTTGAGCAACCACTCAATGATTCACTAAAAACCCTGCTCCTTAAAGTGGGATGGAGCTTTCCTTACAAACCGCTGCTTACAAGAGGTACAGCTCCCTCCTTATCCGCTGTTCACAAGAGGTACAGCTTCCTCCTCACACCCGGTTCACAACCCGAACCGTATTTACAATGAAATCTGAAAATAACACTCAAAACAATGCTTCTAAAAAAAGCTTGTGAGTACAATTCAATTTCCTAGTACATTAACATATGATATAACTTGAAGCTCATGAATGTATGAAAAATGATATAATCGTTTGATGTATGATATGTGTCAACACACAAATTTGTATTTAATTAAAACTCCCAAGTGAAAATATATTTGGAATGCTTTGGAGTCCACTAGGGTTCTTGATTCACTTTGTAAAGATGCTCAAGTATATTTGAAGTGAGCTATTTAACAAAAATTTGACTTGATTACAACTCAATCAAAAATCACAAAGTTTTCCTTCAAGTTCCAATATTTTAATCAAAGTAGGTTTTTCAATAAGAAGCCCAATGAACAATATATATGAATATGTGTTTATGTACTTCTTGAATTTCAAATCAATCAACCAAGCTAACAAATTTTTCTCAAAACATGATCTTTCCGAAAATCAGTTGTTATATGTGAATACACACTCAAGATCAAAACCTCTTTCAAACAATAAACACGTAAAGAGATGAGAGGTTCTTGAAAAATAATAACTTGACAGATCAAACCTTAATACTGGATCAAAGTTTAGTTAGATGAATGAATGCCCTTTTGATTTCAGTAGAGATTTTCCCAAATGAAGATGGAAGAAGATTAAAGTGCAGAAAACCGGCTCTAGGGTTCAAAGCTTGCAATGAGATGTATATCTTTCTTGTTGTATCTCTTAGCTTGTCCTCCGGGGTATAGATATTCATAATATATATTATATTACCCTTAGAATTAATCTCAGCCGTTGGATCAATAAGATACTTTGCGTGTCTTTTTAATAAAGAGTTGATTTTTAGGCTTTCCCACGAGTTCAGGCAACCGAACTCGACTTTAGGCTCCTGAAGTATCAACTTCAAGTGCCTGAGGTCCCAAGGTCAGGCAACCAAAGAGCCTCGGCCAGGTTCTGTCTTCTCCATTTAATTCTTTAGGTGACTAAACTTAATCTTCAGGCAACCAAAGAAATTCTTCAGGCTACTGAGGTTTGAGTTCAAGCGACCGAATTCCCCATTCTCTCAAATTTTCATTTCTAACTACAAAATTTACTTGGCTTCTTTTCTTGGGTCTTTCATAAAATATATTTTTTATGACTTTGAAAACATTTCAAGGTCTATGAGAGTTTCCTAATAATGTACATGAAATGCATGAATCCTAAAACCATTCTAAGTTATAATAAGCCTCAAATTAAATCATATGAAAATGTTAATACATGAGTTCTAAATACCCTTTCTCAAGATATTCTTGAACCTTGCCGCTTATATCTTGATTCCCGTACTCTTTGAGTTCCATGGATCTTTTCCAAGATTTGTTAACTTTCCGTGCATGCTTAGTGTAAGTCTTGTTCACCAACTCAATGCACAGATCAAATATCAAGTGATTTGTCATTATCAAAACAAGATTGGACTCGTAGAGTCAACAATATCCCCCTTTTTGATGATGACAAATGCACGAGCAAAAATATATATATATTGGGTTACGCCTAACAAGGCTCCCCCTCAATGAATGACAATATGCTCATGTTTATACACAAAGTGTTTATTCTGAATCCAAATGAAATATAAAATATGCTCATGATGTTTCAATTATGACATCAATAACAATGTCTCCCCCTTTGTATATCTCACCCCTTTGCATAACATCTATAACAGTTTTACCAAGACTCTTTGCTTCCATTTTGTTATTTTTTCTTTTCCAGATTTTCTCCCCCTTTTGACATCAACAAAAAGGTGTAAACAAATAAAGCATAAGTAGATGTAACCTTATGTTCTTTTCCCTTTAGAGATCTTAAGGTTTTGAATGTATCCAAAAGTTGATACCAAATATTAATAATATTAATAATATGCACGTTCAAGTGATTAAGTCGTAAGAGATGTTGCTCCCCTAGAATTATATCATTTAATCATGATTCTAAGCAACCTCTCGACTATGCATGAGACCTAATTCACATCTAATTTGTATAAATCTATCATCTGCAAGTGGTTTTGTGAATATATCGGCCCATTGTTCATCTATGCATACAAACTCAAGTCTTACATCCCCTTTTTGTACATGGTCACGAAGAAAGTGATGTCGTATTTCTATGTGCTTAGTTCATGAATGTAATATGGGATTCTTTGAGATATTTATTACACTCATATTATCGCATCTTATGGGAATTGTTTCATAGCTTAATCCAAAATCCTTCAGTTGTTGCTTCATGTAAAGCGTTTGAGCACAACAACTACTTGCCGCTATGTATTCAGCTTCAGTTGTAGAAAGAGTGACTGAATTTTGTTTCTTGGAAACCCAAGAGACCAAGGAGTGTCCTAAGAAGTGACAAGTACCACTAGTGCTACTCCTATCCACTTTACTACCCGCATAATCAGCATCTGAATAACTAAGAATCTCAAATGATGTGTGCTTAGGATACCATAACCCAATGTCCACGGTTCCTATCAAATATCTAAGTATACGTTTAACAGCTAGCAAGTGAGACTCTTTTGGAGCAGATTGAAATCTTGCGCACAAACATACGCTAAACATTATATCTGGTCTACTGGCAGTCAGGTATAATAAGCTACCTATCATTCCACGATATAGTTTGACATCTACTGGTATATCTTGTTCATCTTTATCTAATTTCAATGAAGTGCTCATAGGTGTACCTAGTATTTTTCCGTCTTCCATGTTAAATTTTTTGAGTAGGTCTCTAATATACTTTGATTGATTTATGAAAATTCCATGATTTTCTTGTTTAATCTAAAGTCTTAGGAAGAAATTTAGTTCACCCATCATGCTCATTTCAAATTCATTTTGCATTGTATTGGCAAATTCATTACACAATTCTTTATCGGTAGCGCCAAAAATGATGTCATCTACATATACTTGCACTAGGAGAATATCATCGTCCTTAGTCTTTATAAACAGGGTTTTATCTATCTTTCCTCTTATAAATCCATTTTCTAACAGAAATCCTCTTAGCCTTTCATACCAAGCTCTAGGAGCTTGCTTTAAACCGTACAAGGCCTTTGTTAGTTTATAAACATGATCTGAGTTCTTATGGTTTTCAAACCCAGGGGGTTGTTTTACATACACTTCCTCATTTATGTAGCCATTTAAAAATGCATTTTTCATGTCCATTTGATATAGCTTGAAATCCTTAAATGCTTCATATGCTAATAACATTCGTATGGCTTCCATCCTCGCTATTGGGGCAAATGTTTCATCAAAATCTATACCTTCTTCTTGGTTATATCCCTAAGCCACTAATCTAGCCTTATTTCTCACAACTATTCCATTTTCATCTTTCTTATTCTTATATATCCATTTGGTCCCTATGATTGACTTATCCTCTGGTCTTTCCGTGCATGCTTAGTGTAAGTCATGTTCACAAACTCAATGCACAGATCAAATATCAAGTGATTTATCATTATGAAAACAAGATTGGACTCGTAGAGTCAACAGAACTACACACACACACACACACACACACACACATATATATATATATATATATATATATAGTATTGTGTTTGTTTAATTCTACGACCTGGACATCCTTACAAGATGAAAATACATGCCCAAGACCTTACACTTGGACCTACTAATGTACCTCACAAGTACTAAAAGATAACACTAAGCATTCGCACTTACAAAACACTTCCATGTTGTCAACACAAAGAACACACGTACAATTCTTTTTTGTACATACAACACACATAATTTTTATTGTTTGCGCACTCAAAATTTTTTCCTGCGCACAACACACACAATTTCCTTGTGCTTATCTAACTTCAGTTTAATAGATGATTTAACTTTTAGATTGCATGCTTGGATTGATATATCTTGTGAATTGCATGTTCGTAGTGGACATTAGGATTGCATGCTAAATTGGAACGCCACTTGCATGGTTGATGTAGTGATGTGTATTGTCTGCTGGTAGATACTTTTAGGTTGTTGCTTGTCTTACTCTAAATGACATCTGTATGATGCAAAAATATTGTGAATTGCATGCTTTTGTGACTTGTAGGTTTGGAAAATGTTTTTTTATAGATGGCATGCTGCCGAAAATTTGTTGACTTTTTTCCAAAATAATCACAGCCATATACCATATGCTCATATGGTTATAATGTGTTGAATGTTAAAACATTTTTGAAAGAATAAGTGAACTTCAAATGAACTTTGAACTTCATCTCTAAATTTACTTTTGCATATGTTAAGTGAAAATTCTATCAATCATGGACTCATTTGCATTATTTGATTATTATAGTTGTTTTAGAATCCTATGGAAGCCATGTAAACCATAAACATCACATTCTATTTTTTTTATATAGAACTATATTCTGATATATATTGTTTATGGGATGCACAAACATGTTACATTATTTAATGCTTATTATATGAAGCTCTTGTGCACTCGTAAAATTCATTACTGGTTGGATTATTGTGAACTGTTTATTGTAAATACCTAGGTTTGGAGCAAATCTCTATGAAAAATGTCATATTTACAGGAGAAATGCTATCAAAATTTTTCAAAAAGTGTATATTAATTTTTTTTAACTTTCTTAATTTATAAGGTTTGCAATTGTTACAACGTCCGCACAATGTCATGCACTACGGATGCATATTTTGACTTTTTTTGTTATCTAAATAGATGAAATTTTTGTATTCGAATTTGAATTTGTATAATGTATTTGTATTTAAATTTGAATTTGTATAATATATTTGTATTTGAATTTGAATTTGTACAATATATTTGTATTTGTATTTAAATTTGAATTAGAATTTTGAATAATTTATGAATTTTTTAGAAATTATGGTTTAATGTTATGTATAAAAAAATGTAATTATAGATTTTTATAGGAATTAATAATTGGGAAAAAAATTAATTTAACATTATTAGTAATGATTTTAAAACGTCACTACTAATTGTCCAATTTAAGTATTAGTGAAGGTTTTAAAACCATCACTAAAGCCATAGTATTAGTGAGGGTTCTGGTGAGCAATAGTGACGGTTGGAAAACCGTTACTAATAATAGAGCATTAGTGACGAATTTAAAATCGTCACTAATACTATGGCTTTTAGCGACGGTTCCTGTGAGCAATAGTGATGATTTTCAAACCGTCACTAATAATAGAGCATTAGTGAAAAATTTAAAATCTTCACTAATACTATGGCTTTAGTGACGATTTTTTATCAAGCCAGTATAGAATCTATAGTGACAGACTTAGGTTTTTAGTGACGGTTTAAAACCGTCACTAATACTCTATTATTAGTGACGGTTTGAAAATTCGTCACTAATAAGTATTAGTAACAAATATAGCGACTAATTCAAAACTGTCACTAATAACCTTATTTTTTGTAATTAATGGTTGGCCGACCATGCTAAGTCAATATCGGTATAGTGTAAGTACGATGGGTGTGCTCCACCCGTGTCGGACTACCAGAGGAACTAAGATACTCCCATGAAGCCATATCGACTGTCATCTCCTACACTCTACATAAGATGTGTGGTAGTACAAACATAAACATAAACGTAAATGTAAACGTACAGCTACGGTGCCGTGCTTCGTGAAACTAAACTAAGCTATTCGGGTTGTGATAACATATAATACATTTCATGATATTGAACATAGTAGTTTCATATATCACGATAACACATAACATGATAATATTTTCTTGAAACTTGTCATAACATGCATAATTATAACATTTACGTCAGCTTATCGTAACATACTTGTTCATGAAATTCTTGCATATCGTAACTTGTAAATCATGGCATTTATGCCAGCTTATCATAACATACCTGCACATGAAATTCTTGCATTGTTCAACATAATATTCATAAAACCATAGCTCTTGTACTATTTTTATGGTTTTCCTGAAAACTCCTATAACATGCTTATCTTGGGGAAATCATAATATTTCAATATAACATAGTTTTGTGGAAATATTATACTCATTCCACACAAATGTACATAACCTTATAAACTCATAATTTATTCTAGAATCATAATTCCATATAAAATGTGTTAAAATTATTTCCTTATTCAACATCAGTATTTCCCAACATAATTCTATATCATACATATTTCTTAAAAATCAATGTTGTTTAATTCATAATAATTTCATGAAAAAAATACTGACTTAATTTATCTCCTTACCTGACTTACTGAGAAGCCCACAAAATATTCCAAAACTACACCTGTGGTGTTCCCAGCTCAACACCCTGAAATTTACATTTTCCCAAATACAACTTCAGTATATTCCATCTACTACACTTTCCTTAGTCCACAAATACCAAATACCTTTTAAATATTAAAATAACCAACTTACCCAGATTTTGGGATGGTGCTCAAGTTGGCCTAACCAACAATTTACTCCAGCAGACTTGAAGAGAATCTTCCCAAGAGTAATGTGGTGGCTTTAGATCATCGATCCGGTGAATAATGAAACCGTAATTCTAGAGAGAAGGAGAGGGAGACGAAGTTAGAGAGAGAGAGAGAGAGAGAGAGAGAGAGAGAGAGAGGGGTTCTGCATGAAATTCTCTCGCAGAAAAATGATTTTTGGCCTTATATAGAGTGCTTGTCCATGTGGCCTCGTCGACGAGCCACGATACCTCATCGAAGAGTTCATGAAGGAGGTTCGTTGACGAGCACTTGACCCTCATCGACGAATTTCAGATCTAGGAAACAACCCTCTCGGTAGGTTCTCATCGATGAGACACGCGTTCACGTCGATGAGCCCAAAAAGCCTTTTCATCGACGAGAACTATGCACTCGTCGAAGAGACCCTGTTGAAACCTTTTTTGAAATTCCTTTTTCTCTCCATTCCCTTATTGTTTAATTACCATAATCCTTTGGGTCTCTACACCATGCATATGCTATATTGCTTTTTAGATTCTAACATCTTTCTTAAGATCATGGCATGTAGAAGTGCATAGGAAATCTAGGTTGAGCTTGAAAAGAAGTATGGAGAATCCTGAGAAAAAGAGACCATCACTCCAGAGGTGTCATGCTCAGATGGTCAGGGAGTGGTAAATGATAGAGCAATTGCATTAACAGAAAAAGAGGTATATGATTCTCACTCTAGCTCAATTGATGATTCTTGAGCCAAATCCTGTGTTATGTCAAATGTTGAATCATCTATTGAATATCATGATAAATCTGTTAATGATGCATGTGATGATTCTTATGCTGAATGTCGTAATATATTATGGGATGAATCATCTGTTGTATTTTGTGATGAATCTGTTGAAAATTATGATTATACTGCTAATGTTGCATGCAATAATTCATGTCAAAACTATTGTATTAAATCATGCAATGAGATTTATAATGGAAGCATGTCCTCTCCTGAAAAACTAGAAAATACTTTATTAATAATGCATAAGGTTCTAGTAGTTAGGATGTGTAAGCAGAAAATAATCTTAAAACTAGAAAATAAGAAGGTGGCAAAACAATTAAAAGAATTGAGAGCTTATCATACCACCTTAGAAAATAAAAAGATTGAAAAGATATTGAAAATTATTTGCTTAAGGAAAGAAGTAAATGATTATTCTAAAGTTTCACCCAAAGTAGAATATGAAAAGAATAATCATAATAAACCCCTAAGAGCCAAAAGAAATAAATTTTTCAATAAAGGTTCATATTATAAGTCCCATAGTCATACGTCGTCAAATAAAAATAAAATAAGTAAGCATAATTTGTCACATGTGTATAAATTTCGCTTATCTTGTAAAATGAAAGGGCGTATTTGACTTAGAAATGCTAGAAGTATAAACAAAGAAATGATGTGGGTTATTATGAAGGCTAACTCCGTAGGGTCTAAGGAAGATCGGATTCCAATAGAAATTACTTAAATATTCTAATCTTCCCTTAGTTCCTAGGTTTAGGGGTTGTGATGGTTGTAGGCTTAGGGAGTTGTTGGGGGGTGGGGGGGGTTAAAATATATAAACCTAGTATCTGCATCCACTTTCTATTGGACATGACATCTTTGCCAGGTAATTAATTTCAAATGCTTAATCCATACTTGAATGTACAATTCTTAAGTTAAGCATATATTGTCCATTGCACAAGCTTGTGGTTTAAGGAATCCATCTCACACTATATATCACTTAATCCTAAACCCATCATTGAACTTAAAAGCCTTGAACAAGTTGGAGTCATCACTCTTGGTATAAGCATTGTTTATCAAAATTCCATATCTATTGTGTGCTTATTAAAAATCATCATTCTCAATCAAATTAGAGGTAGTCTGGGAGGGATTCAAACTATTCATCGAATTATAATAATAAAATCCCTTTGAGCTTTAAATGTAAAAATTCTCTAATTTTGATTTATATAGAAGTTTTCTCCTTCATAGGAATTCTTTGCCCTTTCATGATCATATTCGGTAAAGACTTTTCCTATCCCTTGGTTCGTATCCTTGCTCACAATTATAATCATGTTTGAAGGATACTTTCCATCGTTCAAAGGGCATTGTTCATGAAATTTGTATACTCCTAAATGCTCTTTGGTAAGATGAGTTGAACATATTTACTAGCACGAAAACATTTTTAAATTATTTCCTGCTTCTTCATGAATACTCTTCTAAACTAAATAGAAATTTAACTGTTAAGAGTATTTATTCTTTACTTCTTTCACAAGCTCTCAAATTGTAAAGTCATATTCTTTAGAGCTTTATATACTTAGAGATGAGTTGAATGACAAAGTTGATTGTACTAGGTCTTAATCTAGATGAATGCATAAAATTCATAAAAACCTATGCATGAACCTTAAAATTCAAAGCTAGTTGAACTTGTGTCTCTTACTCGTTAAGATTCATAATGAAAAGAGGTAATGCAGGCTTATCCACCTAAACGAATATTCATTGTGACTTTTTGGTCCAATAAGTCTTAAGCATTGATCCCCAAAATTAAATGATTGAAAAACTTAAAACACTTGGCTAAAAATTTGAAAATTCAAAAAGGCATATAAATAAAAAGCGCATAATTCAGGGGGAGCATTTATCTTTTATGGTTATAAATTGAAAATTTTTCTTGTCCTTATATCATATCATATGCTCATATGTCTTTATGGGAACTAAATTGCACATTGCTATCCATGGTGCACTGATTGATAAACTATTGGATAGTTTTATTTTTCATGATTTGTATTTGAGCTACCTAATTTGATTACATGTTTAGTCTAGAATGCCTCCTGTATGGCAGATGCAATGATGTGAATTGCATGCTGGTAGTGGATCTTAGGTTGTTGCATGACTTATGTGAACATTTTGCTGAAAACAACCATTTATCATGTACAGGTTTTATGGAAAAATGTCCGATTTATAGACGGCATGCTGCCAAAATTTTGACAGAAATTTTTTCAAAATAAAACCTTGTACATAGATGATTATGATAAAATTAATATTAAATTTCTTTTAAAGGATGAGTGAAAACTAAAAATATATTAAATTTCATCCTAACATAATCATCAAATGTTTAAAAAGGCTTAGTTCCATCCCTAGAGAAAAAGCATAAAGAACTCATATGCATCATGCTTTGATTTTTGAATATTAAGGCTCTTTCAAGAATCCTGAACATCATATCCAGCTCTTAAAACTATATATTTAGATATGGATTATTCTTGGTTGTGAACACAAAATCATGCCTTAATATATCTTTTCTAATGCATGTGTAATCCATAGGGATAGCTATATTGGTTGCATAAAAGAGTAAATTAATCTTTACCGGTATATTTATTGTAAATATTTAAATTGATGGCTTATACTACTTAGCATAATCAAATTTCTCTATCTAGTATAAGCAATTTATTGTATCTAAGCTAGGATTCCAATCGAAAAGGGAAGCATCTATACTACCCTGTTATGCTCACCAATATCTTTTAGATTAGATCTATTTTGAATCAAGTATGACATATGTTTAAATGAAATGATCTTTGTGAAAATCTTAGGTTGATATATATTGCTTTACCACACGTTGTTTGTGTTTGCCATATGATCATTGTTGTAATTTGTCTGATATCTTTAGGATCATTGTGGTTGTATTTTTCTGGTTACAGTTTGTGTGCTTAAATGATAAACTAGAATATTGATGCTTGCTTGTGACCTATTTTAAAATTTCTTTTTCAGCAATGCATCACCCCCAGTACTTCTTGATAATATCGTAAAGGGGATATACATTTGTATACATATATTTATATATACATATATATTTATTTTAATACTTTATGACAAGAACTAATTTTTAAAATCTCTTTTCTCTTGCCTTATTATTATTATTATTATTATTATTATTATTATTATTATTATTATTATTATTATTATTATATGTTTTTTTAAAAATTGCATAACTGATTTGGTAACTTCATATAAAAATGTCTGCGAACTAGTTAGACTATTTTATTCTCAAACCTTCTACCTGTTATCATATGTCGTATGTTTTAAAATCAAATCTTTTATGGGTCTTATGATATGCTTTAAAATTGCTATGGTTCGTTGTAATTCTGGTCCAATCATGTTTGATATGTCATTTTAAATTTATATGACCAGTTATATTGTTTGTGTGCTTAATTGCTATATTTCATACTTTATGAGGTCATCTTTGTCATTCATTTTTCATTGTATGAGTATATTATTATTATTATTATTATTATTATTATTATTATTATTATTATTATTTGGGATGATGAAAGTAATACTCATTGATATCCTGGACTGTTTAATTTGAGTAAATTATTGTAAGTCATTTGTAGAACTCAATCAGGTCATTTCTATGCAGATTTTTTTTTTTCAAAAAATGCTCTATTTTCAAATTGCATTCTGCCAAAATTTCCAAAAAATTTTCCCAATCATATCTTGCATATAAATGATTCATACTCAATGCCTTGTTTACGTGCCTTATATTTACAATAATCCTTTTTGCTGTTGCCAAAAGGAGAACTTAGGCAAAATTGGGTACCTTAGGAAAATGTTTAAATTTTTTAAATCTTTACATTTCCCTTATGCATAGTTTCAAGGGGAGCCTTTCTTGGTTGTACCCACTTTTGCGTAAGGTATTTGTCATTATTAAAAAGGGGGAGATTGTTGACCTTATAGGTCATACCCAATTTTGATTATGACAAATACTCCGGTATTTCATATCTATCAAGTTTGTGTGTAGGCTCATACTAGCAAGATCAGTTGATGGCATATGAAGACTTGAAGAATACAAAGACCTAGAATAGTTATTCATTGTAATTTATATTATGTTTAATTCGGGTATAAAATAGTAATATATATATATATATATATATATATATATATATATATATAAGGTATGTAATAATTATTGCATATTATGCATGTAGGAATTAATAAGCTCAAAGGCCTTAGAATGACCCTAGGTCCCTACATATCACTTAGAAATCAAATGACCTTAGACAAGTCGACCGACCCTAGGTTTTTTAGGCTAAATTAAAATGCCTAAAACCTTAGAAAAGACCCTAGGTCCTTGCACATACATATAAGATAGTCCCCAATATCACATATATTATCAGGGGAGTTAATTGAATTTACTCAGGACTTAAAGGGCTAAAATAGTGAGGCTTCGGGCAACCAAACTATAGTGTTCAAAACACCTCGAGCGACCGAACCTTTAACCAATCAACAGTTTGACTTGACTTCGGGCGACCAAACCCAAAAGGACTTCATCGTCCACAGTCGACCAAACTTGTACCTTGTACTTTTCCATCGTCCTTGAGCACCCGAACTTATAATTCATTTTACCCTCGGGAGACTGAACTTGGCAGTGACCTCGGATAGAATGGAAATCCCCATTTGTCAGCAAGCCGAACCTAAATTCAGGCACTCGAACTTCAAAAATCAACTTTTCTATATGTATCTGTTCGGGCCACCAAACCAAGGGTCAGGCGCCCGAAATTTTCGGGTTGATTAATTTTTAACTGCGGTAACTTGGGTCAATTAAGGGTAAATTGGTTTTAAAATTCATTAAACAAATTTAATAATACCCTTTGTGTCCTAACTGTTATAATTTTGACCCTCTTTATATATATACCTTCATTTTCAAAAATTAGAGAGAGATTAGAGATTTTGATTAGCAAAATTTTCTATGAATTTTTAAGAGCTATTTCTTCACATCCAAACCCTAATACTCCTTACTTTTACTATTCCCTTGCAAAATATTTTTGAGTGAGTATATCTTGAGAGATCCTACAAAGCTATAACTCTTATCGTGTTTAGTTGTGTGATTGCTTTTTTTATTGAGACCTTAGCAAAAGTTTTTCCTCTAGTTTAATTAATAATCTTTATGTGGGGAAAACTTAGTAGCTTTTGAGTCTTAGCATTTGTATTGCAAGACTTCTAAGCTTGTAATTTAATTTGTGAAGCACAATATTTTTACAAGCTTTGACTACAAATATCTCTTGTAATAGATTGTTGAGAAAATTATTTTATGATATATTTTTTATTACACTTATTGGAGATCTTTGAAATCATACTTGTGATTGATATACTTTGGTTTATTGTTTCAAAGATTGTTTGAAAATACACTCTTATGCTTGATTGAATATTAACATAAGATTGAGTGTTTAGCACACATATTGTACAGATTTTATAGTTCCTACCTGTTTGAGGTGCATTGATTAGTGCTTGTGCGTAGTGGTACATATATGCTTGTTGAGAACCATATTTCTATGTACGCAAAAATTACATTTGTTGTATTCCAGTCGTGGGCCTGAAGAGGGAGACTAGCCTTATTGAATAGTCCTGGATTGACTTAGATCTGGTTAGGAAAGTTAGGTGCACCATCCTGGTAAAGTGTGGTTATAGGTTGAGATCAGCCTCGTTAATTGACCTAGTTGTATAAGGTGCCGCTCCACTCGTGAAGTGAGCCTTATAGTGGAATCCTTATGCTGGTGAGCCAAGGTGGGGACCTAGGCAGTATTGACTGAACGCCGATAACATATCGCATGTACTTTATATTTCTAACACTTTATATTATTGCACGTGTATGTTATATTCGATATATTGTGAAATTTGCACATGATTTAATTTTCGCATATTATCTACACAATTGGTATATGCTTAGAAAGATCCTAAGTTATGAAATACTGCTGTTAGATTAGCTAAACATAAGAAGAATTTTTAAATACCCAATTCACCCCCTCTTGGGAATACATCATTCCCCTATCACATAAGACAACCATTTGCAATCTCTTGGTCACTTGATTCATATTCTGAACTACTAGAACTTATATTGTCTTATGTAGTGGCTTTCATTGCCTTTTTCCTTTTCTTCTTAGAATCCTTTTTGAGTTGTGGACAACCTAGTTTTATGTGTCCAACTTTCTTGCAATTATAGCATGTAGGAGGTTCATTCTTTATTTTCTTTTCATTAGTTTCTTCTTTATCTGATTTTGAGTCCCGAAATTTTCTTTTATTCTTCTTTCTAAGAATTTTTGCTAGTCTCTTGGTTATGAGGGCTATATCGTTATCATCCATTACCTCTTTATCTTCATTGCTAGAGCTTTCATTTAAGGCTTTAAATGCAATGGATTCCTTGTCTTTAGATTTTCCTCTAGTTCTTTCGTTTATTGCCATCTCATATGTGAGTAGGGATCCTATTAATTCATCTAGTGAGGTGTTTTTCAAATTTCTTCCTTCTGTTATTACAATGGCCTTAGGTTCCCAAATCGGTGGAAGTCCTCTAAGGATTTTTTGAATCATCTCATAAGTTGAGTAATTTTTTTCCTAAAGTATTGAGGGAGTTTATTATATGAGTGAACCTAGTGTACATACTAATAATAGTTTCATTAGGGTTCATCCTAAAAGCCTCATTCTCACTTATGAGAATGTCGATTATATTATCTCTAACATCAACCGTTCCTTCATAGGTTCCCTCTAGTTTATCCCATATTTCTTTGGCTGATTTACGTGCCATGACCATATTGAATTCATTTACATCAAGAGCACAATATAATGCATTCATAGCATTTGAATTTACTTGCAACATCTTATGATCATTGTCGGTCATCTCTTTTTCTTCTTTAGGTATTTCTTTGTTATCTATGTTTTTGGTAGGGACAAGGTCACCATATGTGACAAGTTTCCAAGCTTTCCAATCCATGGTTTGCAGGTATATCCTCATTCGTTGTTTCCAAAAAGTATAGTTGATACCGCAAAAGAGGGGTGGTCTATAAGAGGATTAACCCTCGGCAATGGGAGATATAGCTAGGTGTGCCATATTGATCTTGGTGTAGCTTCTTGATTAAGATTTACTACAACCTCGCTCTGATGCCAATTGAGAAGTAAGGTGTATTCCCAGGAGGGGGGTGAATTGGGTTTTTAAAAATTTCTTTATAAATTCTTATTTTACAAATTCTTTTAGTTATGTATTAACCCCTTTTTCAATTTAAGTTAATTTGCAATCACACTCTACAACACAACAACTTCACAAGTACAATTGATTTGTAATAACCAATACTCAATCCAAGATTTAGTATTTATTGATGAATGATGATGATGATCAAAACTTCAATATTCAAATTCCAACTTTTCAATATCAATCCAATCAATGAGGTGAGCTTGATATCGCAATATGAAATAAAATAGAAAATTCAACCAAGCTTTCAAAATTCAAATATTGATATCAAATAAGTATCTTGAATTTAAGTATGTAACCAACCAATATATTAATGAGCTTTGGTATTAATCAATCAACATGCTCCCTAGCAGTTTTTGCAATAAATATTGATCCATCAGCATACTCCCTTACGATTTCTGCAATTTCCAAAAGAAAATTAATTTTCAGCAAATTAAGTACACAACCATGCAGTTTATATATGCAGTTAAAGAGCATAGGGAAGAGCAAGACATCGAAATTTTATGAGGTTCGTCTATCCCCGCCTACGTCCTCGCCTTAGGTACACCACCCAAGGATTAATTACACTATACCATTCCTTTAACCAGGTAGAACAAACCATTTACACACTCCTTCAAGTAGGATGGAGCCCTCCTCTTCAAGAGATACCCTATGATTATTAGAATGATTTAACAACTTGAACCGTCAAAAACAATAATAAAAATGAAAGCCTTGTGTACAAGAACAACTCTCAATAAGAGCAGATTAGTACAATTGATTAGCATAATATACTTCAATCAAAATTCAATATAGAAATATGAAACTCAAGAATTTATCACCGGGGTTCTTTAGATTTGAATAAATCTCAGTTAGAGCATAAGAACCTCAAGCTTTAATTCAGCAAATACTTATAAATTGCTTATTAGAAAATATTCAGCAATGACTCTTTGAATGTGAAAAAATTTATCAGTAGCTGATTTTTTATCTTTGTTGGTGCATGCAATCCTTGAGTTTATTATGTATTTGTAGAGTTTAAAAAGTATTTTTCATGTTGCCCAATTTTCTTGGAGTATTCCCCAAGTTTTCACAAAGTTTGGTGGCCAAGAAATCACTTTTGAAAACTTTCCCACGCTGCTTTATTTCAGTTTTTACGAAGATCAGTCGCCTGTAAAAAAGTGGCATGCACCTATCACTTTAAAAATACAACATATTTCAAAAGTCAATGCTGTGTTAGGCACCTAAGTGTGTTTAGTTAGTTGCCTGACTCAACCTCAGAAACTAGTCAATCGCCTGAGCTGTCAACTTTGACCACCCTTCAAACTTTTGGTCATAACTTTTTCTATACAACTCCAAATTAAAATTTCTTAGTATCAACAGAAAGCTAAGAGAAAATACCACAACTTTAATGTTGAACACGTTTTACGATAAGGAGTGTTTGATAGCGAAAAGTGCTCATTAATACAGATGTAGAAAAAAAAGAGAATTTGGAGAATCCTGTTTTGCTACTTTTCATTCCAAAAATAATTTTCACCTTTTTGAAATAATTTTTGACCTTATAAAAATATTTTTCAAGTATTTTAAAAGGTATCTATGTCCAAGTAATTTACCTGAAAGCTTCATGCATTCATATTGGAATCGTTTGAAATACTTACATGATACTTCTTAAAAGACTATAACTTTCTAAGCACTAAGTCTTCATGTATTGGCTTCCATTCTTTGTATCTCTCTTGAGCTTCTTCTTTCAATTGAATTTTTTTTTATCATAAGCAATGTCTCTAAGCATATGTGATCTTCTTTAACCACTTGAGCTTGATCTTGATCTTTTATAAGAACTTTTAAGCTTGATATCTTTATAAAAGCTTTTTGAGCCCTAGAACTTATCTTAGCAAAATATTTTAAGTTCCTTTGGTTTGTTATCATCAAAGTAAGATTCTAAACTTTTTAAGGCCAACAACTTTAATTTTTATTCAATGCTCAATTTCAATTTCAAAATAAGTTTGAAATGTGGTTTTGATTCAGGGTTTGATTTTGGGATTCAAGATTCAGTCGAAATCAATTTGAAAAATTGAAGTTCAATTGGGCCTTAGTTTTCAAATAGGAGTTCAATTTGTGTTTATTGTTGCAATTAAATAGTCAATTGAGACTAATTGTAAAAATTGAGGTTAAGTTGGAGAACAATGTGGAATTTATAACTTAATTGAGTCTCAACTTGAAAAATTGAATCAAATTCGGGGAAAGTGAAGCACCATTGTTTAAGTTTGATGTTTGTATGAATTTGCCATGTTTTGTACTCTCTGTAAAGTTTTATCATTGAATTTGACGATTTTGCATGTGTTATGTAGGTGAAAATGTCATGAAGGTGAAGTTGATTGATTTTGTATTTATTTTATGGTATTTAGACAGAATATGGATGTTTTGAGTTTCAAAAATGGCATTTGAGAAGGTGAAGTTGTAGCATGTGCACAAAATGGAGAATGACACAGCTTTATTTTTTATTTTGGAAAAATGGGAAAAATGGGATGACAAGTGAAGAGAATGAAGCTTTGAGGGAGGCTAAGTATGGAAAGGTTCTAAAAGAAACTAAAAAGCCACTGGAAAAAAAAAGGGAGCAGGGAAAATTAGAAGAGAAGAAGGATTTTTTATTTTATTTTTTGTATTTTAGCACTCAAGAGATTGTTAGGGATGTGGTTCATATTGAGTGGAACGCATGCATCAAGAAAGCATCGTGAAGCAAAGAACAAGGAAGCTGGTTGCAGAAAATTGTCCATGGTTTCATTTGGCACAAGTCATGGAATTTGAATCAGAGATCAATAGATTGGGGGATTTTGGAGGATTTCCTCTGGGGGATTGCTATAGAAGTTTTTTAGTTATAGTATAAGTCTTCTATACGCATAGGGTTAGTATTTAAACTATATTTTGTAATCTGTGATAATAAGCTTGATGTAAGCTTCACATGAGATAGTAAAAAAACAGTCGCTTGCTCCCGTGGACATAAGCAAATTGCCAAATCACGTAAATTTCTTGTGTCGTATGTTCTAATGTCTATATTTTTATTCTATTTGTGGTTGATTTTTAATTTATGTATATTCATTATTGAGTGCTTGCATTATTTGTTCTAAATTGATTTGAGTTTGCGAGGTTTTGGTTCACTGCGCACTTGCATCAACAATTAGTATTAGAGTGCTAATTTCAACATTTGGTATTAGAGTTATTGATTGCAATGGCTAGGATCTCTTCGGTGAAGTTTGATTTTAATAAGTTCAATGGAATAAGAAATTTCAGAATTTGGCAAAGGAGGGATAAGGACTTGTTGGTGTAGCAAGGTATGGTGAAGGCACTATACGAAAAGAAGTTAGAAGGCATGGATGACACGAGTTGGAAGAAGTTGGAAGCGAAAGTTGTGTATACTATCAAGCTTTGTCTGGCCGATTACATGTTGTATCACGTCATGGAAGAGGAATTGCTGGCAATAGTGAAATTGAAGCGCCGGTACACGTCCAAGTCATTGATGAACAAGTTACATCTTAAGCAAAAACTATATTGGCTTAAGATGACAGAAGGTTTGGATTTGACTTAGCACATCATTGTATTCAATCAGATCATTAGTGATCAGAAGTGAGTTGATGTGAAGTTTGAGGAAGAAGTCAAAGTATTGATACTGCTTAATTCCTTACCCATGTCTCCTATGTATGAGAATCTGTTTATGAATTTGACATGGGGGAAAGAAACCTCGGAGTTGGAGGATATCATGAGTGCATTGTTGGGGTCCCATTAGAGGAAGAAGGCGAGTCATGAGAGTTCACAAGGTAAAGGGCTCATGATGAAGGGTAATCAGGATCATGGGAGAGGCAAGTCATGGAGCAGATCGAGTAGCAAAAAAATTCAATCGCAGTCCAAGAGGAGGAAGGAAATTTGCTGTTTTAAGTGCAGGAAAATAGGGCACATTAAATCGAAGTGTTTGGAGGGGAGGAGAGGGAATGAAGAAACTCAAGAGGGTTCATCAAAATCTGCGAATGTAATGAAAGGAGACTCAAGGAGTAGTGATTGTGATATGCCTTCTTTTACACCAGGTTCAGATTGCCTCACGGATTCTTGGATCCTAGACTTGGGATGTTCCTTTCATATGACGCCTAACAAAGTCTGGTTCACCACTTATAGATTGGTGAGTTCTGGTTCCGTTTTTATGGGAAATGATGCAGTCTGCAAAGTTGTCGGAATGGGGGATATCAGAATCAAGATGTTTTATGGTGTGTTAAGGACGTTATGTGGTGTAAGACATGTACCTGATCTACATAAGAATGTGATATCATTGGGCATTTTGAATTATAACGAATATAGTTACAAGTCTGAAAGTGGGACAATGAAGGTGTGTAAAGGCATCTTGATGGTGATGGAGGGATAAAGGTTAGCTAGGAATCTCTATGCACTGCTGAGTGACATAGTTTTAGGTGGAGGTGCAGTGGAACGTTCTGAGTCAAATAATATTGTTTTATGTAAAACAACTACACATAAAACAAAGGGTATTCTTAACTACATTGTTTTGGATGTTTGAGGACCTTTGAGGACAACATCATGGGTTGTACATGAGTATTTCGTGAGTTTATCATGAAAGGTCTAGGGGTACCTCATGCGGTACAAGTTGGAGACGTTTGCCAGGTTTAACTTGTGGCTGAGGTGGAATACAAGATTAGGAGAAAGTTCCCTAGGTGAGACATTGGAGTTGAGTATGCTGGTATTCAAGGAGTTTTGTAAGCATGTCAAGTTGTATGTAGGGCTTGTAAGGAACTTCTTGGTAAAGTCAGTGAGTATGGAGTGTTTCTTGATCAACTGATCTCCAAGAGTATCACTAGATGGGAGAGTTGTAGGAGAGGATTGGATAGGTTATATGGTAGACTTCTCTAGTTTGAGAGAGTTTGGAGGTCCAGCCATGCACATTTCTAGTGAGGTGAGATCTAAGCTTGGTGTAATGTTCAGACGATACATCTTTTTGGGGTTTAAGAAAGATAGGTTCAAGTTGTGTGATCCAATGGAAAACATGGCGGTGATCGGTGGAGACATGATTTTTGATATTAAAGCCATGGTGCAACGTACTTAGGTAGATGAAGAGAAACGGGTGCCAGAAAGCTATAGTAGCAACAATCATGTTGTGCTGATGGAGTTGGGGACTCAGGGTAGAAGTGCAGGGAGCTCTAGCTCAGGAGGCTAGTATTATCACATTATAAACTGGAGCAAAAAGGAGATTGTGATGCAAGTGGAGTTACAAACTCAAGGAAGAGATGACCTCGTTCATATTGCAAGGAGTTCTAACTTGGGAGACCAGCGGGATCACAATGGGCCCAGATGCACTATCAGGTCACTACTTAGGTATGAATATGATAATCTGATGTCTTATGCATTCATCACTACCAGCAAGGTTCCTACTATTTTTCAAAATGCGGTGCACAGCAAACGAAAAAATAGATGGATGTGTGTTATGGTGGAGGAGATGGAGTTACTGCATAAGAATCAGATGTAGGAGTTAGTGGAGCTTCCAGAGGGTAAGAGGGTGATAGGATGCAAGGGGGTAATTATTCTGTTGTTTTATATTGGTGACATGTTAATTGCTGTGAAAATTAAAATTGAGGTTAGTCAGTCGGAAACTTTGTTAAGAAAGGAAGTTGACATGAAGGTCTTGGGTACGACCAAGAAGATTCTTGGGTTAGAGATTCACAAGGAGAAAGTTGCAAGGGGATTGGAGTTATCTCAAGGGTGGCTTTGTGTAGATAGCTGATGAGTCCCTAAAATGCATGATTTCAGACCCTCATCTGCCTTTGTTTATCCTTACTTTATTATGTAATTACCCATTATTTTCATTGTTCGGAGCTATACAAGGTTTTTTGGTATTTTCGGGGAAAACAGGTTAAAACCAAGGAGATAGTCATACAAGAAGCTAAAGGAGAATTTGGAGTTCACAAAGCTCAATTAAGATGTTCAGCCAAGTTCCTAAAGCCTCAGATCACTAAGAGAGATGAATACTGTGTTCGACCAAGTGGTGCGACTAGAAACACAAGGGGCGACTAAGTCATCATCAGCAGACTCCAAGGTTTTAGACTAAAGAAGAATTGATCGACCAAGTCTTCTACCAGAGAGACCATGAGGGGGGACTATGTCGAGTTCTTGAGATTTTCTAAAGCCCAAGATACTGCAAGTCTCGACCATCAACTCGACTAGCAAGACCTTATGGGGTGACTTAGTCGGAAGTGTTGAAGATTCAAATCTCTGATTTCCTGTGAGTCTCGATTAGGGTGCAATCAAGGGAAGCATGGGAGCGACTTGGTCGATGGCGACGATCTTCTGTGTGAGATTTGTTGCAAACTTTCCTAAACTGAAAATCAAATCTTGTAAACCCTAGAGCCTATATATATTCACTACTAACATAAGCTCTAGGTTCCTCTTTGGCCTCTTTTAGGTTATTGAAAGACTTAAGAAGTCATTGAGAGCCATTTAGAGTAGGAGTAGTGTAGATTTCAATACTTGTTTTGGTCTGTGCAAGAAGTGTTCATTGGCCTGTGACAATCGGCAAAGCTCATGCGCTTTCTTTGTAGATTAGACGATCATTTAGTTGTACTGACAGTCATTAGTGACAGACGATACAAATACAAAGGATTGATCTTTTTACTTGCTTTCTATTTACTGCTTTCATTTACATTAGTTACTTTACTGCTTTTGATATACTGCTTTGATGATTGATGAAGGTTGCATATAAGGATAAGCACTACTACAGTTTCAACCAGGTAGAAGTAGTTGGCTATGGATCCATGGAGGTGTTCGTGTGATCGTTGAGACAGGGTATACTTTGGTTCTTGATCGTGCTCCGGATGGTTGGTACACCCTTGCTACCCTGTGCCCTCGAATGATCCTCTCTCGCTCTGGCCTGAGAATCTCGGGTTAGTACTCTTATGTATATTTGGTTGAACGTAGTTAGAGGCACGACATCCAATGTCTGATTCATATCTCAGCATTGCGTCGTAGGAGTATAGTAACGTAGAATTTATATGCTTTCCAGTTGTTGGTTAAATCACACTTATTGCAAAATACCATTTTTTTCACTTTCTTTTGCACGAGATATCAATAGACTAATTGAGAAAAGGTTTATAATTGCACGATTTAGTCCCTGTGGATCGACGCCTGACTTCCCAACTTTCTACTGAATTTATGATTGTCAGGTAGTATAAATATTATTTTTGGTAGTTAAGGACCCAAGCCTTGACGAGCCTACCAATAACCGCAAGGAGATTGTGGTTATCTCAGGGTGGTACAACGGTAGCGAATCAATGTAAATTGTTTTCTGCTTAATACACAAGGACGGATGGTGATATTCGGGTCATGTCAAAGGTTTCCTACACCAGTGTAGTGGGGTGCTTCGGCGGGCAACAGAGTGATCCGTCCGTTGTGAGATTCGTGGATGTAGACTATACATGAGACTTGGATGACAAGAGGCTTACAACAGGGTATGTTATGGGAGGGCCTATTTGTTGGAAGTCCAAGGTACGGTCTCAGCTTGCACTTTCAACAACTGAGTCGGAGTACTTGGTAGTTTAAAGGATCGTTAAAGGAGTTAGGTGTTCAGCTAGGTGGAGTTCCTCTTACCATGGACAAGTTCAAGCATCGCTTGGTCTTGGTTTACACCTCCAGGTGCTAGATGTGAGGTGGCCCCAATATACTGTCCCAGGTGGAGCGGTGAGGTTATGCTTTTGGATTTCTCATAAGTAGTGAATATTTGCCAAGGTGGAGATTGTTGGGGATATGATTCATATTGAATGGAACACATGCACCGAGAAAGCATCGTGAAGTGAAGAACAAGGAAGCTAGTTGCAGTAACCGTCAACGGTTTCCCTATAACTGTCGACGATTTTGGTTTAGTTTGTAAGATTCAACTCTCGGTATAAAATTGTCGATGGTTTTTTTTGACGCAAGTCACGGAATTTGAATCGGAGATTAGTAGATTGAGAGATTTTGGAGGATTTTCCTTCGGGGGATTATTGCAGAAGTGTTTTAGTTATAATTTAAGTCTTCTGTATGCATTGGGTTAGTATTTTTAAAATAAATTTTGTAACCCTCTATGATAATCTTGATGTAAACTTCAAATGAGATAGTAAAAAAACAACCGTTTGCTTCCGTGGACGTAGGCAAATTGTCGAACCGCGTAAATTTCTTGTGTCGTGTGTTCTTATTGCTTGGTTTTATTCTCTTTGTGGTTGATTGTTAATTTGCGTATATACATCGTTGAGTGCTTGCATTACTTGTTTCGAATTGACTTGAGTTTGCGAGGTTTTGTTCCACTGTGCACTCGCATCAACAATTGGTATCAGAGCGCCAATTTCAATAAGAATTTTTTTTTTTCCTAATCTCTTGAGACTTACATGAAAACACATAAGGGAGATTTTGAAAGTTTTTATCCAATTAAAAAGAAACTAATCTTTTAGATAAGAAGGCAATGTAAAATGTAAGGAACAAATAAAAAGAAATGGTGGAAAGGCCTTATTCAAAGAAATAGAGCTCAAAGACTCTTGAAAGGGGTAAAAAGACCCTAAAGGATACCTCTAAGGGCTCAATGTAGATCTAGATAAAATTATGTGCACACAGTAGAACAATAACTTTGAAATTTCACATATAAATCACACATGACGATTAATTTTTCCTTTTAAGTTTATATTACCATCCTTTAATTATTTTTTCATCTTATGACCATCGAATGTCTCAATCAAATGCATAGGACTTCCCTCATCTCGAGAATTCCAAAAGAATGCTATAACTCTATTTTGGAGTTCCATCATCGGATTGATTGAATTAGGGTTTTCTTTAAAAGTTCACTAACGGTATTCAAGCAAACATTAGTTCAAGAGTCCACAAGACATATTATGTATCAAAGTAGAGACAAAATGCATCAACACACAGTCTAGTATTTCAAACAAGCATTATGCATGCTCAATCCCCAAATCAACTCTAAATTAATAAGTAAACGAGTGAGATTATGTCTACCTAGCAAATAATTTAGTTGAACAATCTCAAATAAAAGAAATTTATTTATTTTTTCTATAAAAAATTAATTTAGCTGTAAAAACATTAGATCTGATAAATTTCTCATTCAACATATTATAAATAAATAAATAAATAAATGAAACTCCCCTTAAAGAAAATATAATAATTGCATGTCCATGCTTGTCACAATGAAGAAGAGGAGGGTAGCCCCACGAGCATGGCGCGGTGGAAAGGCGTTGGCACGAAAGAAGGAGCATTATGTGTTCGAATCTCAATAGACACACAATGCGTGCCCTGAGGAGTGGATTTATTGAATATCCAATCAGCGCTCGGAAGCCATTACCGCATTCGGATTTACCTGGGTGGCACATTAGGGGGGCGGCAGCTGCTCACGGAGATTTGATGCGGTACCAAGAGATCCAAAGGGCTCGTCGGTTGCTAAAGTTTTCACATCATCGGGTATGCAAGGGGCTAAAGTGTGCAAGTACATTCAAAATTTGAAGTAAAGTTATATGTGCACAAAAAGGAGGAGCACTGCTGGGAAACCAAGGTAAATTTTAAGATGGAGGGGGACGTGGGGGGGAATTATGAGCAAAATGTGGCATTAGTGATGGGCGCAGGGGATGGCTCGTGGTCCGACGCAGTTGCAAGGGCAAGGTCGGTGGTCCGACGAGGAGGGCCACGGGAGATGGACAAACCTTGCTCTGACACGTGTCTGCACATACCCAAATATTGTTATTAATAATATTCATGAATAATAATAGTAATATTCTTCCACAACTCACATGCGGCGCGATTTTTCACTGCCCACGCTTTCCCATTTCTCACCTCCTTCTGTTGCTTTTCGTTTCTATGACCTTCAACTGGCCGTGGGCCATGGCCACACGTGCTTCTTACCTCCAAACTGTTATAAATATTATAGTAAAAATATTGACTCTTTCCTAAAATTGGATGGGAATGCAAAGATTTCTTTTGAGGTTGACATATTTTGAGATTTTAAAAATTTTAGGGGTCTTTTTTGAAATTTGTAAAAAAAGTACAAACTTTTCTTTATATTTTACGAAAAAATAACTCTTTCCATAGGATGTCTGTGTTTTTTTTTTCTGAAAAATTTTAAGAGGGGTTTGTCACATTTTTTAAACTTGAAAAGAGGTAAATGAGATTTTTGAAATTTTAAGAAATTATTTATTTTTTTGTCAAGTCTTAAGAAAACTTAATATCTTTTGTCCTAAATATTGACTTATATTACAATTTTTTTTAAAATATATTATATTTATTTTAAATTCCCACAAATCTAAGTTAAGGTTTTAGAATTTATGATCTCAAATACTTTGAGATAATGAAACTTAAGTTGTGTTTGAAATTTAAAAAAATTAATTTTATATTTAGAAATATAATTTTATATTTTAAAATATAATATAAAATTATATTAAATTTATTCTAAGTCCACACAAATCTAAATCAGAACTTCGAAATCCATGATCTCTAATACTACATAATGAAAAAATAAAGAGAGATGCAAAAGAATTTTTTATTTTATTTTATGTTTAGTTATTAAAATGCAAAAGAAAATAAAAAAATACTAAATTGATCAACAAAAATTTTATTTTTCATGTCATTAATATTTCTTTTTTAATTTTTTGTCATATTAGAACAGATTTTTATTTTTTATTAAGATTTAATATAAAAAGAAAATATAATAAAAAAAATATGTTTCTTTGTTATATATATATATATATATATATATATATATATACTTTTTTCAAACAAAATCCTTGATAGATTAGAAGAAATACATGTACGTAGTATTTAAGTACAAACTTTAATAAATAAAAAAAATTCTAAAAAATTACTAACTCATTAAAAATATAATATAAAAACAACAACGAAATAAGAGATGGATGACAAAAGAAAAAGGAAAAGACAAGGAAACCAAATGGAAATTGGAAATGAAATAGGTAAAAATAAGATTTATTTTAGGATTTCTTGAAATTAAAAATATCTACATATTGGATTTCAAGTTTGTTTTCAAAGAGCCATTTAATTTTAAAATGTGCTAGAATAACTCCTTTTTCCTTAATAAATAAAGGATTAGAGTGAGAATACTTAGGGCCATTTAATATTATTGTCAAAATTTATGAAAATAAAAATAAAAAATATAAACTAAAGACTAGAAAGTAAAAAACAAAGAACAAAAAATTGACAACCTTTATGATTAATGTTTATAGAGCTATTACAAGTTAACGACTTGATTAAATAATTTCTCAATTTTTTCATTGTATCAAATAAAAATTTTCAAAATAAAAAAAATCAAATTAAAAATTATACTGGAACAAAAATTAGTATAGTTATTTTCCTTAATTGTTATATTTTAAAATCACTTCTTAGTGCAATGAAAACAATCCTATTGTAAATGCAAATTATTAAAAAAATGGTAAACAATTTTAAATGAATTTTTTTTCTTCAATTTTTTAGAAATTTTTGTAGATTTTTTATTTTAATTATATTTTAAGTTCACAAAGCCATTTTATTTTAATTTTAAGTTAAAAGTTATATATAAATGTGTAATTTAATTCACAAAAAATAATTTTGCATACTAAAGTATTCTATCAAAAGTTGTCAAAGCAACTAAAAACCATAAAATCTTGTTTTTAATTTTTTTCAAAATAATTTAAAATGATGGAAACAATAAAGCTAGCAATGTAAACAAATGCATTGTCATAATCTATTTTTTCATTATTTAGAAACAAAAATAGATAGTAGAAATTGAAGTGATGTAAAGCAAACCCCTATCGCAGCGTCCTTAAGAAGTGGTTCGAAATGGAGAGGGTAATAATAATATTGATGGTTCAAGGGGGTCGCCACTAACCAATTATTTTTCTAGGTGTGGTTAGGTCACCTAATTATTACTTGTTAATTGATCTCTAAACTAATTATAAGGCCAAAGAACCAATAGTCTTGATTTACTTTTATCAAAACTGGGATCGGGATTACAATTATGTGAGGGGAGATATTAACACTCACTATACACCCCTTCTACGAACGATACCTAATTAACTATGAATTAACTTAAATCAAATCATATAGTTATCAATTAACTCCTAAACAATCCCAATAAATATTTAAATTTCAAGAAAGAAGGTAAAATTAAGAACAATTTAGAAATGTCTAATAAGATTTTCATAGGAGGAGATTTTATTAGATAAATCCCCCTCAATATAGGTAAGGTCTGAAATACCTATCTACCCTTTGTTTTATCATCAGAACACATACATACGAGCGCACATAAAACATGATATATACAAATATTAAACATGCAAATGCACTAGATTTGAGAAAAAAAATCCAAAATATTTTCCAAACTCCAACATTTTTTCATAGAATCTTCTAGAAATCTCCAAGATTTTTCTTCAAATTTTTGGGATTTTTAGGGAAATTTATCCCTTTTTTTTTTGGTTTTTTTTCCTTTCAATAAAAAATAACTCAAAGAGCATTTATTTTTGTTCTTTTGCTTTTTTTTTTTTGTTTTTTATTTTATTTTTTTTCCATCTTTTTTACTATTTTCTTATTTTTCAATTAAAAAAAATTTAAAATATTAAATAAAAACCAAAGTTGTTCAAGAAGTCAAACTAATTCAACCAGTTTGAACTGACAAGTTAACTCGGCTTAAGGAAGAAATAGAGGTGAGAAAGTGCCTAGGGATGCCACATATTAGCCATGCGAGGCGACATGTAGTAGCAACGGGGATATTCAAAAATTTTTATTTTTTTATTTATTGTCTATTTTTAAAATTAGGAGGTGACATGTACTTGGTGACGTCAACGTGATGACACTTGCCACGTCGTAGAATGGCATTGGGTCTGTTTAAAAGGAGCGAATTGCTGACATGATAACAATCTGATCGTATAGAGAAAAACAAAAATTTGATAGCCAAGATCATGCCATGTCACCCCCAAATATGTGGTTTAGTGGTGCCACATGTCACTATCCCTAAGGTGACACATGACCTTTTTTTTTTTTTTTTTTTAATGCTGATTTTGGCTCTGTTTGGGGCTTTTTGAATTTTAGGGTACTGTTTAGGAACTAGGGAAATTTGAAATGAAATTAGGAACCTATTAATCCACTCACAAAAATCGAATACCTAATTAATCTAGTCAAATATTAATCCAAATTTAAAGAAACTAAGAACAAGTACTTACCTTTAGTATGTCCCTTTTTGCTCCTATTTTACTACTTTAGCCTAAATCTCTTCTTTTTTAAACTCCTTACTCTCTATAACTTCCTTATTGTTTCTCATTCTCTTCCTCTTAGCAAAGTCGTTCTTCCAATTTCTCTATCTCACTTTTATATCTCTTTTCTCAGCATCAATTTTCCTCTTTCCTTCAATTTTTTCAAGAAACACTATTTATAGGTCAAGAAGGCAAGAAAACCAATCAATTTTTTTTTTTTTAAAGAAAAATGATAATAATTGATTGATTTACATTTATAATCTTATGACTAACTAAAAACTATCCCTTCTTATGTGTGCACCCCTTGAAGCTATTTTTTTTCATGTACATTTTTATTTTTATTTTATTTTATTTATTTTTATTGTACTAATGAAAAAAAAAAATCAAACGTTTTATTATATAAAGTCCCAGACAAAAAGGGGTTTCTACAATTATCCCTCTTTATAAGTTTTTTACTTAAGTTGACGGGAAGGCCTATCTCCTAACATCCTACAGTAACAAATCTATAAAAACAAAATACACGAGTTTTGGGTCTGGTGTTATATAGCAAAACCTATCATGAGAGAATGTGGAATTTACAGATGTGCATATATGTATAAATTTTTATTATTATAATTTATTTTAGTTTATTTTATCTTATCTTTTTTTTTTGAATGAAATTTTTGACCTCATAGGTCACGCCTAGTTTTGATTATGATAAATACTCATTGCAACTAATGGGCGTTCGAGGTTTTGTGTAGGAACTAAAACTGTTAAGATCAAGATGGACACAAAGTAAGCAAAGTCTGAAGACCAATTTATATTCAATGTTGTAATGTATTTCATTTAATTGGTTTGTAATAGTTATTAGGGCTCTGATTTGTAATAAACTCACACACATCACATGCATGATAATACGTAAGTTCAAACAAACCATAAATGAAAAATGACCTTAGAAAGACCTTAAGGTTTTCCCTTTGGTCGACCGACACCGAACTTTTTGGGTGTCTTATAAATTGGACCCCAAGTGACCTTAGGGCACTCACCTTTACACTTGCATGTATTAGGCACTTGAATACGATTTTTATGTTTCGAAACGGGACCTAAATGCACACTTGGTGTACTTTCAGTCAACCGATCAAGGCAGTTCATTTTGCCCTAGTCGATCGAAACAGGCTTGGGTCAACAGTTGACCAAGGCCCTAGTCGACCGACCCTATGTAGTTCAAAACTCCCCGGTCAACCAAAACCCTCCCTGGTCAATAAATTGACCACCTGGTTGACCGAACCATTATAGTTCAAAACTTCCGATCGACCGAAACCCCCTATAGTCAAATGTTTAACCATTTGGTCGACCATGACAAAAATGAACTCCAATTACCTGGTCGACCGAGGGTCCTCGGGAAAAATCCCAACGGTCTGGTCGATCGAACCAGCCAATTCAAATGGTCCGGTTGATCGAACCTCGGTAAAATGGAAAATCGCCTTTAGAAAGGCACTTTCGGTCGACCGATCATTCGATTCATTTCTTGCCTGGTCGACCGAAGCATATGAGTCCTGGTCGACCGAAACTGTTCTGGTCGACCAGACCTCTCGGGTTGCCCTGATTTTTACCAGAGTTAAATATTTTTTAAACAGGGTTAAAATATTGAAAAGGTCATTAAACTTTCCTAATTATTCCAAATAGGTCCCTAACGGTTATATTCAAGGGGTGTCTATAAATACCCTCTCATTTTGGAATAATTAGCATGAGATTAAAAATATTGATTAAGAGAAATTCTCTAAAAATCCCCAAACCTATTGTACTCATATCCAATCCCCATTCACTCATGCTTACCTTCTTCGATCTCTTAAATCCTCTGTAAGTTGATTGAGTATTTATATTTAATAGGTTTGCTCTCCCATTTATATTTGATTGATTTATTTTTATTGAGAGCTAAACCTAAGTATTCTTAGGAGACTTTGTTAATAAGTCTATCCTAAGAAGACTTTCATTTGATCTTCTAAGATTGCACCTTCATTGCAACATCTTGAGAAGATTGTATTTGTTTTTAGTTGCAAAATATTTTCAAAATGCTTTCAAATATCTAGTGTGTTTTATCTTGATAAATCTTTGAAGAGATATTTGTTTGTGTGAGAAAAATCTTTGTTACAATATTCATTGATTTATATCTTTAGTTGAATACAAAGATTAAATTCTTTTTGCAAACCAAACTTATACATTGCTAGAGCTTCATATCTATATATATATATATATATATATATATATATATATACTGTTTGGTTAATATCTTTGTTTGAGCACTTAGATTGAATACATCTTGTGATACAAAGATTGTAGTGTTCGCACTCTCATGCACTGATTACAACGATAGTAAATCTATTTGAGAGTAAACATCTTAAACCACACTGAACTTACATATTAAATCATATTGTGGTGTCTGTGATTGTGCGTATCTGGGTACACATCTGCTTTACTTGAAAGCATATTCATTGTACCATTTGGTTGTATTTTTAAATACCGTTGTATTTCCAGGCACGAGCCTGTAGAGAGAGACTAGTCCTGGAATAGTCCTAGATTGGCTTAGACCTGGTTAGGAAAGCTAGGTGCGCCATCTTGTTAAGGCGTGTAGGTTGAGGTCAGCCCTGTGCTAATTGACTTGGTTGTAATCGGTGTCGCTCCACCCTTAAGTGAGCTATAAGTGGAATCCTCGGGCTTACGAGCTAGAGGCGGGGACGTAGGAACATTGGCCGAACCCCGATAACATATTGTGTGTTTGTTTATATTTCCGCACTTTATATTTACCGCACGTGTATGTTATTATGTGGATGATGTGCTTGATTTAAATTTTCGTACATTATATTTATCGGCGTATTTGGAACTACATAGAAAGGCCCTAGTTTTTAATATCTTGCCAACATCTAGTTCAACCTAGGAGAAAAGTTTAAAATTCCAATTCACCCCCACTCTTGGGAATACACCAATTCTAACAATTGGTATCAGAGCCTCGTTATACTTGACTTAAACATTTTTGCAAAAAGATCACAATGGCTCGATTTGGTGTATCCCCATTTTGAGAGGGATAGTCACATACTAGTCCTCCATTATTTTGTGGTGACGATTACACCACCTGAAAAATTAGAATGACCACATTTTTAAAATCTATGGACTGGAGGGTCTGGCTTGTGACTGCTAAAGGAAGATGTGCACAAATAAATGAAAATGATTTTAACATGATTAATTCACATGCCATGAATTTATTGTACTATGCTTTAGATACTAATATTATTCCTGAGATTATGGCATGTTATAGTGCACAGGAAATCTGGGATAAACTAGAAAAGAAATATGGAGAATCCCAGGAGAAGGAGATCGTAACTCCTCTAAATGCTTCAAGCTCAAATGATCAGGAGGAGGTAAATCATGAGCTAAAAATCAATAAGGAGGTATATGATTCTCACTCTCGCTCGTTTAATGATTCTTGTGATGAATGTTGTGATGTATCATATACTGAATCATATGTTGAAAATACTGTGAATGATTCATGCAATGTTCATTGTGAAAAATCTCGTGATGAATCATCTGCTAGCTCATGCGATGTTTAGGTTGAAAATTCATGCACTGATTCATATAATAACTCTTGTGTTATATTGTGTGTTGAACCATGTGTTGAATTGAATATTAAAAGCATGTTGTTGCATGAAAAAACTAGAAAAGACTTTATTGAAAATGCACAAGTTTTTAGTTAGGGCATCTAAGCATGAAATATAATATTTGAAGAATGAGAACAAAAGAATAGCAAAAGAACTAAAGGGGTTAGAAATTATCATGTTATTCTTGAAAAGAAAAAGATTGAGAAAATATTGAAAATTGCATGCTTAGATGAAGAAACAGATGATTATTCGAAAGTTGCTCTTAAGATTAAAAATGAAAGGAATAATCATAACAAACCCTTAGGAGTTAAAAGAAGTAAATCGTTTAAAAAGGGTTCATTTTATAAATCCCATTGTCATCAAAATTTTCATGCCTCATAGAGTAAAAACAGAATAAATAAGCATATCCCTTCACGAAAATTCAATACTTGCTTATTGTGCAAAACTATGTGGCACATATGGTTTAAGTTTCTATTTAGAAGTGCAAGAGGCTTGAGTAAAGAAATGATGTGGGTTATCATGGTAGCAAACCCAACTGGAGATGAGGAAGGATGGTTTTAATAAATATTACTTAATTATTTAATCTTTCCTTAGTTCCTAGGCTTAGGTTTAGGGGGTTGTGATGTCTACAACTTTGGAAAGTGGTTGTTGCTTAAAATGAAAATCTTAGTATACGCACTATCTTGTTATACTAAGAACCTTTACCCACTTCCAAATGGACATGGCATGTACGCCCGGTATTTAGTTCTAAATGCTTAACCCATGCTAACATGAAAATCACCAAGTTAAGCAACTATTGTCCATTAAACAAAATTGAGTGTTAGGGTTCTATCTTTTATCATATATCACTATACCCTAAACTCACTTTTGAATGTGAAAAGCCTAAATCAAAATCATGTCATCACTTTGGGCTTAAAGCACTACTAATCTTAAATGGCTAATATATATATATATATATATATATATATATATATAAAGTGCTTCTCATAGCTATAACCAAATTAAAGGTATCCACTAGGAATTTGGTCCCTTTGAATTTAAATTGCAAGACCTTTAATTTTGGTTTAATCGCTCTATAGGAAATCTTTACCGAACCACAATCATATCAGGTATAGATTCATCATTTCCTTGGTTTGTATCCTTATTCTAAATTGTGATAATATTGAAAGGATACTTTCTGATCACCAATGAGCATTGTTCACAACATTCACATATCCTATATGCTCTTTGCCCAAGCATGGACATGATTACCTTCACAAAAATATTTTGAAAAATGTCCAGTCTATCCTAAATACTCCTCTGTACCCATTAGTGATTTAAATCTACAAAGAATATTTATTTATCATCCTTTCACGAGCTCTCAAATCACTAAGACATATCCTTTAGAGCTTTGTGTACTTAGAGATGAGTTGAATGACTAATATGATTGCCTAGGTCTCAATCTAGATGAATGCATAAAATTTAAGTAGACCTATGCATGTGTACTTTTAAATTGAAAGTCATTCTAACTTGTGCCTCTCACACATATTGAAATTTATATCAATAGAGGCAATATTGGCTTAGCTCACTTGAAGAAATATCTATTGTGACTTTTTGGTCCGCTAAGCCTATTCATCCAAAGCCAAGCATATATCATCAAAAATCTTAAAACACTTAGCTAAAGAACTAGACAGTGAAAAAGACATAAATTGAATAAGTGCATAACTCAGGGGGAGCATTTATCCTTCATATTTATATAAATGAAAATGCTCTCATATTCTCATATCATTTATGTCTTTGTGCCTTAATGAATAACCATACTATACTAAACTCATAACTATCCACTGTTGTGTATTGTTTATACTATATATTGATGGATAGTGATTTGTGATTATCTAGTATTGCAAACTATTATTGAATATGTTGTTTGATAATACTGGATTGCATGGAACGTCATCTGCAAGGCTGTTGCAGAAACTTATTTACTTGCATGCTTGTATGGAACGCCAACTGCATGGCTGATGCAGTATGTTGTGTATTACATGCTGGTAGCATACATAGGTTCTCGCATGCTTAAACTGAAATATTTTGAATTGATTGTTTGAATCTATCAGGTTTTGGTACTTTAAAATTTGGGAAATGTCCAATTTACAGACGGCCGTTGCCAAAATTTCAACATGATTTTTCCCAAACCAAAATCTTGTGTTAAGGATGCTTATGATAATAAAAATGTTATAATGTTTTTGAAAGGATGAGTGAAAACTTAAATAGAAATATCACATTTTCATCCTTGCATAATCATCACATACTTAGGGGAGCTCAGCTCCATCCCTATAGGAAGCACATAAATGACTTATATTCGTCACTTTCGTCTATTGAAATATTGAGACTCTTCTAAAATCCCTGAACATTATATATTGTGCGTAAAGGCTTACATTTTGATATGGAATGTTTGTGGGTCTTGAACTATATTGCATGCCTTAATATATATTCTTTGATGCATCTATGGTCTATAGGGACAACTATACTAATCAAGTGAAAAATGCAATTGACAAATACTCAGTATAGTTGATTATAAAGATGTGGATTGATGGCTTATACTATTGAGCATAATGAAACTAATCTTTAGTTAGTATAAGCAGCTAAAAAATCTAAGCACGTACTCAAATTGATAGGGGGAGCATTTAAAATTAAATTACTACCCTATTTTGCTTACCCATATGTTTAGCTTAGATCTTAAATGAATTCATTGTGGCATGTACTTGAATGAAAATATTTTATTAAAAATCATAATTTGAAGCATGTTTATATTGCCACAACTGTTTGTATTTGCCATATGATCTTGCATGTGATTGTTGAACTTTTAGGATCATTATGGCTTTGGTTTTCTAGTTATACTTTAGTATGTGCTTAATAGACATACCAGAAAATTTGTTGCTTGTTTGCATGATCTTTAAATTTGTTTTTGGCAAGCACCCCCAGTACCTTTTGCAAATATCAAAGGGGGATATATGTTTATATTTATATACATATGTATTTATTTTAGTACTTATGGCAAGAACCCTTCTCAAAACTCAAATTTTTATCTCTTGCCTTATTATCATTATATACTATATTTTTATAGATTACATAAATGGTCCAGTAATCTCATATGAAAATGCATGCAAACCTGTTATACTGTGTTTATGCTCAAACCTCCTTTTTGGTATCATATGCCGTGTGTTTTTAATTCAAATCTTCCACGGGTCTTATGATTTGTTTCAATAGTAAATGGTTTGTGTATGCTTATGGTCTAACATTGTTGACATATCATTTAAATTATTTAAATGACCAGTTATATTATTTGTGTGCTTAATTGCTGAGGTTATCTCTATCATTTTTTTGTGCATAAGTATGACTACTATATTTTTGAATGACTACAAGTTATACCTCTATTGCATGCTTATATTGATTATCATCTGTGATTGCACAACTTGTCCAATTCATGTTCATATTGATATTTTATTTGCTGTATTGGACCATACTGAACTGTTTGAGTAGTTGTGGATAAATTGCTAGAAAATTTAAACTCAAACAGGTTACATTTATACAGGATGTCTCTTGGAAAGTCCGATTTACAAACAGAACTTTGCCGAAATTTTTCAAAAATCTTTCCAAAATTTATCATGCATAAATGTAATAATCACCAATTGCCTAAGATGTTAATTTAAATGGCCCATTTTACTGTTGTCAAAAGGGGGAGATGGAAAGGGGCAAAAATAATGGATTTATTTAAACATACATTAGATGCATATTGTGAGGGGGAGCCTTCTTAGGCTTAACCCTATATTTTTGTCTGTTGTATTTGTCATCATCAAAAAGGGAGAGAATGTTGACCTCATAGGTCACGCTTGGTTTTGATTATGACAAATACTCATTGCAACTAATGGGTGTTTGAGGTTTTATGTATGAACTAAGACTGTTAAGATCAAGATGGGCACAAAGTAAGCAAAGTCTGAAGACCAATTTATATTCAATGTTGTAATGTATTTCATTTAATTGGTCTGTAATAGTTATTAGGACCCTAGTTTGTAATAAGTTCACACATATCACAAGCATGATAATACGTAAGCTCAAACAAACCATAAATGAAAAATGACCTTAGAAAGACCTTAGGGTTTTCGCTTCGGTCGACCGACACCAGACTTTTTCGGTGTCTTCTAAATTGGACCCTAAGTGACCTTAGGACACTCACCTTTACACTTGCATGTATTAGGCACTTGAATAGGGTTTTTATGTTTTGAAACGGGACCGAAATGCACACTTGGTCCACTTTTGGTCGATCGACAAAGGCAGTTCATTTTGCCCTAGTTGACCAAAATAGGTCTGGGTTAACAATTGACCAAGGCCCTAGTCGATCGACCCTATGCAGTTAAAAACTCCTTGGTCGACTGAAACCCTCCTTAGTCAACAACTTGACCACCTGGTCGACCGAACCATTGCAGTTCAAAACTTCCGATCGACCGAAACCCCCTGGGGTCAAATGTTTGACCATCTGGTCGACCGTGACAAAAATGAACTTCAACTACCTGATCGACCGAGGGTCCTCAGGAAAAATTCCAACGGTATGATCAACCGAACCAGTTAGTTCAAAATGGCCCGGTCGACCAAACCTCGGTAAAATGAAAAATCGCCTCTGAAAAAGCACTTTCGGTCGACCGACTATTCAGTTCATTTCTTGCCTAATCGACCGAACCATATGAGTCCTGGTCAACCGAAATTGTTCTGGTCAACCAGACACCGCAGTTAAATATTTTTTAAATATGGTTAAAATATTTAAAAGGTCATTAAACTTTCCTAATTATTCCAAATAGGTCCCTAACGGTTATATTTCAAGGGGTGTCTATAAATACCCTCTTATTTTGAAATAATTAGCATGAGATTAAAAATATTGATTAAAAGAAATTCACAAAAAATCCCAAAACCTATAATACTCATATCCAATCCCTATTCACTCATGCTTACCTTCTTCGATCTCTTAAATCCTCTTTAAGTTGATTGATTGTTTATATTTAATAAGTTTGTTCTCCCATTCATATTTGATTGATTTATTTTTATTGAGAGCTAAACCTAAGTATTCTTAGGAGACTTTGTTAATAAGTCTATCCTAAGAAGACTTTCATTTGATCTTCTAAGATTGCACCTTCATTGCAACATCTTGAGAAGATTGTATTTGTTTTTAGTTGCAAAATATTTTCAAAATGCTTTCAAATATCTAGTGTGTTTTATCTTGATAAATCTTTGAAGAGATATTTGTTTGTGTGAGAAAAATCTTTGTTACAATATTCATTGATTTATATCTTTAGTTGAATACAAGGATTAAATTCTTTTTGCAAACTAAACTTATACATTGCTAGAGCTTCATATCTCTATATATATGTACTGTTTGGTTAATATCTTTGTTTGAGCACTTAGATTGAATACATCTTGTAATACAAAGATTGTAGTGTTCGCACTCTCATGCACTGATTACAACGATAGTAAATCTATTTGAGAGTAAACATCTTAAACCACACTGAACTTACATATTAAATCATATTGTGGTGTCTGTGATTGTGCGTATCTGGGTACACATATGCTTTACTTGAAAGCATATTCATTGTACCATTTGGTTGTATTTTTAAATATTGTTGTATTTCCAGGCACGAGCCTGAAGAGGGAGACTAGCCATGGAATAGTCCTGGATTGGCTTAGACCCGATTAGGAAAGTTAGGTGCGCCATTCTATTAAGGCGTGTAGGTTGAGGTCAACCCCTCTAATTAATTTGGTTAAGGTTGAGGTCAGCCCTATGCTAATTAACCTGGTTGTAATCGGTGTTGTTCCACCTTTAAGTGAGCTATTAATGGAATCCTCGAGCTTGCGAGCTAGAGGCGGGGACGTAGGCACAGTTGGCTGAACCCCGATAACATATCGTGTGTTTGTTTATATTTACCGCACGTGTATGTTATTATGTGGATGATGCGCTTGATTTAAATTTCCGTACATTATATTTGTCGGCATATTTGGAACTACATAGAAAGACCCTAGTTTTTAATATCTTGCCAACATCTAGTTCAACCTAGGAGAAAAGTTTAAAATTCCAATTCACCCCCCTCTTGGGAATACACCAATTCTAACAGAAACTTAGATAAAATCAATAGGCATACAGAATAAGGTATAAATTGTCATAGTCTTACAAAGAGATTAATGCTTTAGATTTGGAAAGTACGTCATATGCCTCCAAAGAAGAAAAAGTAATAAGATCTAAGAAAACTACTACTTTGATTTGGGAACTAATCTCATGTGCCTTCGAAGTAGATGAACTAACAAGATTTGAGAAAATGACTACCCAGATTTAAGAGCTAATATTACATGACTCCGAAGTAGATAAATAAGATTTGAAAAAATAACTACTCGGATTCAGGAACTAAGGTCACATGCCTATAAAGTAGATGCTCCAACAAGATTTGAGAAATGACTACTCGAATTTGGGAATGAAAAGTAATGTGTAGTCCCAAGACCCGGGGGGGGGGGGGGGGGATGAATTGGGTTTTAAAAGTTTCTTTTAACTCCTTTTATAGATTCTCAACTTATTGTAAGTTTAGTACTCAAACCAGGACAATTTGAATTACAATTTCATTTAAAAATCAATATTCACTTTTAAAACTTTAAGAATGAGTAAATCAACTTGATCTTGCAGTAATATCAATTAACACCCAACCAATAAATTGATTCAATCAACACAAACCAATGATTCACAATGTAATGCTTTCAACTTTTGAATAATTCAATTCTCTCAACAAGATAACCAAAACAAGATTTACACTAAAGAATGAATTCAGCAAAGCTTCCAAGATTCAGCGATTGAGTAACTAAAAGTAGAGTTTGATAAAAGCCTTGTTTTAATGAAGCACAATTGAAAATTCCAACACTCTTCCAAAACTCAGATTTTTAAATAAACTTTCAATTAATGAGTTTTGGGTGTTAATCAATCAATGTACTTCCTTATGGTTTCTGCAAAAAGTATTGATCAACCAACGTACTCTCGTTTGGTTTCTGCAATCCCAAAGTCAAATTAATTTTTGGTTTATTTAATATCCAATCCACACAATTTATAGATTTGAAATTAACAACCATGCAGTTATATATGTGTAGAAAATTAAAGAGGGTTTAGGGAAAGAGAGTGAGACCGATTTTTTTACGAGGTTTGACTTATACCTAGCCTACGTCCTTGCCTTAGGCAAGACCACCTAAGGATTCCACTATAGTGTTCTTTTATGGGCGGAAAAAACCATTTACAATCCTTTCTTTAGGGTGGAGCCCCCTCTCCAAGCGATACCCCATGCTCGGTACAACGATTCAACCAACCTTGAATTGTCAAAAACTACAAGAGAAACAAGAAACAATTTGGTGTACAATGACACGCTCAAAAGAGTAGATTAGTACAATTGATATCTATATACTTCAATCAAAATCACAATATAGAAAGATGAAGCTCAAGTATACATATCACCGGGGTTCTTTCTTAGGTTGAATAACTCAATAAAAATGCAAAGACCCATGAGCTTTTTTCAGCAAAATCGCAGCAAGTAATTCAACAAGAGTATCGGCAAGGTAACTTTGAAGAGTAGAAAGAATTTAATTGATTTGCTACTTGTAGGTTGTTGGTGTATTTGATCCTTGGGTTTAATCATGTATTTATAGAATTTGAAGAGTATTTTTTGTGTTGCCCAAGTTGCTTGGAGTATTCCCTAAGTTTTCATAAAGTTTGGTGACCAAGAAATCACTTTTGGAAAGTTTCATAACTGTTAAAATTTGAATTTTGAAGGTTCAGGCGCCTGAACTCAAGGGGTCAGTCACCTAGACTTCAAATTTGAGCATATTTTTTAAGTCAGTACAAGATTAGGCACCTGAGGTTACAAGGTTCAGGCGCTTGAAGTGGTTCTGTCTACTATTCAGTCACCTAAACAGACAAGGTCAGCCGTCTGATAGTTTTGACTAACTTTTAGTGTTTTGGTCCTAACTCTTTCTACACAACTTAAAATTAGACGTTCTTGATATCAACAGAAAGCTAAGATAAAATCCCACAACTTTCATGTTGAATACCTTTTAAGATAAGGAGTTTTTGATAGAGGAAAATACACATAAATGCAGATATAGAAAAAATAACAGAATTTGGAAAAATCCTGTTTTGGTGCTTTTCATTCCAAAATAATTTTAACCTTTTTGAAATAACTTTTGATCTTATAAAAATATTTTACAAGTATTATAAAAGGTATGTAGGTTCAAGTAATTAACCTAAGAGTTTCATGAATCCATATTGAAATCGCTTGAAGTACTTACATAACAACTTCTTAAGACTTTAACATTCTAAGCACTTAAGTCTTCATACTTTTCCATATCTTGAGTTTATCTTGACTTCCAACTTCAATTCACTTTAAGCTTCATCAAATTATCTTTGAATCCATGCTTTAATAGTATAAGCTTTATGAGATCTTCTTTCTTTGGAGTATGTGTTAGCCTTGGTGTATTCCCAAGAGGGGGGTGAATTGGGAATTTAAAATTTATTTCTCCTAGGTTAAACCAGATTAGTAGTATTACGTGACCTAGGGTCTGTCTGTGCAATTATAAACCCAATCATTCACAATAGTAAAATATAAACATTCGTGTGCTGGAATTTAAAACGCAAAAATTAAAAGCACGCACAAGAAATGTTATTGGGGTTCGACCAATTGTGCGTACGTCTTCACCTCTAGCTCGCAAGCTTGAGGATTCCACTAAAGCTCACTTAACAAGTGGAGTGGCACCGATTACAATCAGGTCAATTAGCACAGGGCTGACCCCAATCTTTACAAATTCTTCTTGTGGAGCGAAGAAGGCCCTACCGATCCTTATGGGCTAGATCACCGCCCCCTCACGCTGCGCCTGGAACACAACAAATTTACAATATAAATTTTATGTACAATTTCAGTGCTTCTCCAACAAGAATATTTGTACCAATATGCGCATGCAATAACCAATGCACTTCCAAGAGATAAGAACTATAAGCTCAATGAAGTTTAATGTGACTGCTCTCTAAACAATGTCAATATATCAAGCAGTATGTGAGAGTATGTGTGTAATGATCTTTGTGCAAGCAAACACTTAGCAATGTATAATCACGTATATGCTCAAGAGTGTTCTAACAAGCTATTTCTTTGAAACAAGTTATAACAAATTTCAATAACAAATCAGAGTTTCAAAGATGCTAATCAAATATTCAAACTAACTCAAAATATTTTCCTTCAATGAAATAAGCACAAGAGTAGTTTGAAAATATTATAGCTTGGAAAAATATTTGCACACCAAAAATTATAGCTATAGGAGTCTTGAAATGACAATGTAAAGATCCTCAAGCTTATGAGTTTTTCCCAACACTAGATTTATCGAATTAAATCAATGGGATAACTCTTTGCTTAACTCTCAAAAAATCAACAACAAACTACAAGCACAATATTGAGAGTATTAAGCAAGCTACAATAAACACAATAGAAACTCTCACAAAGCTTGGTTAATCTACAAATTCGGAGTATGAGAGTGAATGGAAGTAGTATGTGAAAAATAGGCTTGGAAAACTGAGAGAATATTTTTCTTAATCTTTTTCCTAGTCTCTCTCTAATCTGGACAAATGACGACATATATATAGGAGAGGGGTAAATTATAGCTGTTGGGGGTACACAGGGTATTATTAGGATTGTTTTAAAATGTTTTAGCTCAATTAACCCTATGTAAAAACTTTAATTGCGGTAAAAAATTTTTCCCAACTTGAGAGCACCGGTCAACCGAACTTAAGGTTGGGTTGACCAGGTGATTAAGTTCAGTCGACCGGGAGAAATTTGAACTGAGAATACGGTCGATCGGACTAAGGGTTCCAAGGCGATTTTTCCATTTCCACATTGTTTAGTCGACTGAGACACTTTGAACTAAGAATTTTGGTCGACCAGACAGTTGTGGCATCTTTTGAGGACCTTCAGATGACTAGGGCATTGAAGTACTTTCCTAGTCGGTCGACCGAAAGGTCAAAGTGTTGACCTCAGGGATTCGGTCAACCAGCAATTTTGAACTGAGCAAGTTCGGTCGACCGTATCGTGGTCAAACTGTTAACCTAGTGACTGATTTGGTTGACCAACATATTTACACTACGAAAGTACGATCGATCGAACATGCATTTTTAATGCATTTTGATCCTATTCCCTATGTATATTAACCCTATTCGTATATTGATTAATGTTTAAGACTATAAGACATATTTTTTTAATAAATCATAGGGAATCCTAATGTCAGTCTAGGTCTTCTTTAGGACACCAAAAAAATTCGGCGATTCCTAAGGTCAAACTATGATCTTGAGCTTATACTCCCTACCATGCATGCCATGCATTCATTATTGCAAACGTTTGAATTATTACAGACCCAACATGAATAAAATAAAATATAATAATACAACTGAAAATAAAGATCGGTCTTCATGCACTGCTCCTTTGCAATTCCATGGAAAACGCCGGGGTATGCTTGTTTAAGTGCTTCTTGGCTTCCATTTCTCATATGTCATCCGTGCTTACAAAAATAAACCTGTTCAAATACTCAAAGCACAAAGATGAGATATTGTGGTTTTTCATAATCAAAACAGGTGACGGACCCAAAAAGTCAACAATATGAGCTTTCAATTACTTGTATGCACTTGACCTTGTATTCACTTACTTGATTCCTAAAATATCATCACTTAACCAAATATTTTAAGTTCCTCTGATTTGTTATCATCAAAAAATGATTTTAAGCCTTGTAAAGCCAACAAGGAACTAATGTCACATGCCTTCGAAATAGACAAACCAACAAGATTTGAGAAGACAACTACTTGGATTTGGAAACTAATATCACATGCCTTTGAGGTAGACAAATAAGATTTGAAAAAATGACTACTTGGATTTGGGAACTAATGCCACATGCCTCCGAAGTAGAAAAATAAGATTTAAGAAAATGACTACTTGGATTTGGGAACTAATGTCACATGCCTCTGAAGTAGACAAATAAAATTTGAGAAAATGAATACTTGGATTTTGGAATTAATGCCAAATGCCTTCGAGGTAGACAATTAAGAATTGAGAAAAAAACTATTCAAATTTGGGAACTAATGTCATATGTCTCCAAAGTAGACAAATAAGATTTGAGAAAATAACTACTTGGACTGGCACTATAAAAAATAAGGTTATTAGTGAAGGATCAAAACCGTCACTAATAATCACAAAACTATCACTAATAGTATTAGTGACGGTTTTAAAAGTATTAGTGACGGTTTTGAATTAGTTGCTATACCTACTGTTGGAATTGGTGTATTCCCAAGAGGAGGGGGGGGGGTTAATTGGGTATTTAAAACTTTCTCCTAGGCCAAATCCAAATCGTAGACAGTATAGCTCAACTTAGAGTCTGTCTAAACAAATACCAATTACCCAAGAAGAAATTAATTGAGCAAATAATCGAAGCAAATATAGTAGGCTCAGTTTATTCCAATCATTCACAATATTTAAATCATGCACACATTCATAATTAATTAAATATAAGCATACATGTGTAGGAAACTAAAGTGCAAGAATTTAATAGCAGACATAAGATATATTATCGGGGTTCGGCCAATCCTGCCTATGTCCCTGGTTCTAACTCGCAAGCCCGAGGATTCCACTAAAACTCACTTAACGGGTGGAGCAGCATTGTATACAACACCAGATCAAATTACTAAAGCTGATCTCAACCTTTACAATCAATCCTTATGGGTTAGTTAACACCCCCTCAAGCCACGTCTAGAATACAACTGATCAATATAATTTTGTGTACAATGAAAGGTGCTTCTAACACAAGAAGATTTGTACAAAATTATGATCCAAATGTGCACTCACAGATAATAAGAATATATGCTCAAGTGACATTTGATTAAACAAGATTTGAACTCTCCAAAGATGTATATGAACGTGTGTATACGTGAGAGTGATTACCTTTGATTCAGAATATTATAATCAGTATATAATCAAAGGATTCATGAATCTCTAAGTGGAAATCTCAACAATAATGTTTTTCAAATATTAAGCACTACTAAGATTAGGGTTTTAGCTTGCTCAAAAGTATTTTATCAAATAATACAAGCAAGCTTTCTAATCTGGCAATCAAGATGCCATGACTCGGAAGCTATTAAGAGTTTTTCTCAAATAGTATTTATCAATCAAATATATTGAGAAAAACCCAAACTTTACCATTCAAGAAAAATATCAAACAATGCAAGACAGTGAGAATAAAAAGTTTCAAGAACAATATATGTATGCTCACACAAGTGAGAATCATACTCACTTTAACTTGCAATTAGTTTGTAAGAAAGGAGCACAAGAAAAATATAACTCTCTATTTTAAAAAGATTTAGCAAGAATAAAAATGAGAGAGTATCAAAAATTTGGCTTGGAAATATAAGGAATATGCAATGTGGGCTTAAGAAAATCAGAGAGAGTTTTTTGCTAATTATGTTGCTAATCCTCTTTTAATCTCTCCAAATGAATGGGTATATAAAGATATTCAATGAATTATAATCGTTGGGGGACACAAAGGTCATTTTGGAAAAGTTTAATGTTGGTTAATTAAAATTAACCTAGTTTAAACGCGATAAAAATCAAGCAACCTGAGAGGTTCAGTTGACCTAAGCTGAACAACAGTCGATCGAATAGACTCATCAATTTTGAATTGTTTTCTAGGTTCAATTTGTTATGGGAAGCGGTCGGTTGAACGGATAGAGGTGATTTCCCAAACCTTTGAGGTTTGGTCGCCTGTCCACCAGTTCGATTAGCCGGATCGTAAGGTTTGGTTTGCCAAGCTCATTTTGAACTAAAAGTTAGGTCACTCGGGGATAATGGATTAAGCATTCGGTCAGCCAAGCAAAGTCAAAAGTTGACTTCTTGGTCGTTCGGTCTACCGAGGCATTTATAGCGCTGACGGTTCAGTCGACTGAGGTCTCTTGAAAACTTTTTTTCTTCTTTTGAACTTATATGATTTAATCCCTATTTGTATGTGTTTACAATTTTGGCTTAAGGGACTTAGTCATGATGTGTCCTATGGTCAATCATGGTTGTGAGAGTTAACCCCAAAAATCCAATGTCGGTTGACCGAAGGTGATCCCTAAGGTCATTCTAGGGTCTTGAACATATAATCCTATCATGCATGATGCAGTTATTACAGATAATAATAAATTACAAACCAAAGAATAATAAATGCATTTACAAATAAACGTGAATATGTCTTCTTCTTTGCTCTTCATATTTCCATGGAACATGTCAAGAGTATGTGCTCTTTAAGTTCCTTTTGACTTCCATTCCCTTTATCATATGCACATGTTAAGATATAGACCTGTTCAAACACTAGAAGCACACGTGAGAAACATATGCTTTGTCAGTATAAAAAGAAGGATTGGACTCAAAAAGTCAACACCTGCCGTTACTAATAACTTTTAGTGACGAAATTTAAAAGCATCACTAATAATAGAGTATTAGTGACAGATTATGATCGTCACTAAAACCCTAATACTGTCACTATAGATTCTACATTGGTTAGACTCAAAATCGTCACTAATAGTAGAGTATGGGAGACGAATTACGAAACCGTCATTAATAATAGAGTATTAGTGAAGGTCTCAAAACCGTCACTAATAGTATAGTGTCACTAATAGTAGAGTATTGGGGACGAATTACAAAACCGTCACTAATAGTAGAATATTAGTGAAGGTTTGAAAACCGTCACTAATACTCTACTATTAGTGACGAATTTTAAAACTATCACTAATAATATACTATTAGTGACGAATTTTAAACTTTCACTAATACTCTACTATTAGTGACGCCTTTAAAATTCGTCACTAATACTGTACTATTAGTAACGATTTTGAAACCTTCACTAATATTGACAATAATTATTAGTGATGGTTTTAAAACCATCACTAATAATTCAGAATAAATAATTTTTTTAATCATGAATTCTGTAATCTGTAATTACATTTTCGCATGCATAACATTAAACCATAATTACTAAAAAATTCATAAATTATTCAAAATTCTAATTCAAATTAAAATATAAATACAAATACATTATACAAATTTAATTAAAATACATAAATTTCCTCTATTCAGCTAACAAAAAAAATTCAAATTCAAATACAAATACATTATACAAATTCAAATTAAAATACAGAAATTCCATTTATTTATATAATAAGAAAAATACAAAAAAAATAATCAAAAGCTGCATCCGATTGTAGTGCATGACATTGTGTTGATGTTGTGTCTGCCGCAAATCTTGCAAATCAAGAATTATAAAAAAAAAAAAATAGTATACGATTTTTGAACATATATGTATACGTACTATTAAGTATCAATGATCTGATAGCAAAATAATTGGACATAGTTAAAAAAAAATTATACAATTTTAAATAACTAAGTTTTATCAGTTTAGAAAAATTTTGGCAGCATTTTCCATGTAAATAGGACATTTTCCAAAGAGATATGCTCAAAACCTAGTTGTTTATACTAAATAGTTCACAATAATCCAACCACTAATGAATTTTATGAGTGCACTAGACCTTCATATGATCAACATTAAATAATGTAATGTGTTCATGCATCCCACAAACAATCTATATAAGAATATAGTTCTATGAAAAAATAGAATGTGATGTTCATGATGTACATGACTTCCTTAGGACTCAAAAATAACTATAATAATCAAATAATGCAAATGAGTCCATGATTGATAGAATTTTCACCTAGTATATGCAAAAGTAAATTTAGAGATGAAGTTGAAAATTCCTTTGAACTTCACTCATCCTTTCAAAAATATTTTAACATTCAATACACTATAATCATTCTCACAAATATGGTATATGACTTTGATTATTTTTAGGAAACAATTGACAAATTTTTGGCAGCATGCCGTCTGTAAATAGACCATTTCCCAAATCTACAAGTCATAAAAGCATGCAAATCACAAGACTATTGCATCATACAGATGCTCAATGTGTTCAAGAGAACCTTAGGACTCAAAAATAAAGACAATAATACGCATGAAAGTTCATAGGATTACGTTTTCCAAAATTATAAATGTTTAGAAAAATTTTGGCAGCATTTCCTTAGTAAATAGGACGCTTTCCATAGAGATATGCTCCAGACCTGGTTGTCTACACTAAACAGTTCACAATAATCCAAGCAGTAATAAATTTTATGAGTACACAAGATCTTCATATAATCAGCAATTGTTGGAATTGGTGTAATCCCAAGAGGGGGATGAATTAGAAATTTAAAATTATCCCTAACTTAAATCCTAATCACAAGTAGTATTTCACTACCTAGGGTCTGTCTACGCAAATACCAATCACCCAGTAATTTAACAATGAGCAAAAGATATTACAGTTATAGCAAACTCAGTATTTCCTAAGTAGATATGTATGCAGAAATTGAACCCAAATAAAACATTCACAATAATTTAAGTGCAAGAATACATATACCGAAAATAAAGAGAAAAGAGAAATAAAAAGCGACACATGATATGTTATCGGGATTCGTCCAATACTGCCTATGTCCCCCCCTCAACGTTATAAGCAAGATGATTCCACTAAATGCCCCCCTACGGGTAAAGCGGCACTGATTATAATCTCCCTCTCCTTACTAGGAAAGGGAAATCTTAGGTCACATTAGCAGGGTTGATCCCAACCTTTACAATCCACTCCTTCATAGGGCAAAGTACACCCTCTTCAGGCTACGTCTAAAATACAATAATCAGTATAAACTTTGTGTACAATATATGTGCTTCTCCAATAAGAAAATATGTACCAATATGCACAACACAACCAATGAACTCACAGATGATAGTAATTTATGCTCAAGTGAGACCAGGTCAAGTTATGTGTCAACTCTCAACCAAAGTGTATAGAATGTATATACATGAGAGTAATACCTTTAATTAGAGATAATTTTTTTCAACAAGTAAATAATAAAAAGGACTTTAAACTTCTAAGCCAATATCTCAACAAATATATTCCAATTATTATGCATAACTAAGATTAGGATTTCAAGCTTGCAAAGATATGTATTATCAAATAGCACAAACAAGCTTTCGAATTTGGCAATAAGAATGCCAAGACACAGAAGCTAATTATAAGTTCTTCCCGAATAATATTTATCAATAAAATAGAATGGGAATAACTTTAGCTTACTTTCTAAAAATCAATTTCAGATAATGCAAAATGAGAGAGTTGTAAGCTTCAAGAATATGTATGAAATGTGCATAACAATAAAAAGCAAACCCCCTTTCAAGTTGCAATTAATTTGCAACCAGGGAGTATAACTAATGATTCTCATAAAAAAAATAGTTTTTCAAATCAATGTGTGTTGGAATTGGTGTATTCCCAAGAGGGGGAGGGGGTGAATTGGAATTTTAAAACTTTTGCCTAGGTCAATTCCGATTCCTCAAAAAGAAATGCACAAACCTATGGTCTTTCTATATAATCATAAACCCAATCAAATATTAAAACAATTAAATGCAAATATTCAGGTGCTGAAATTTAAAATACGGAAATTAAAAGCAAGCACAAAAAATGTTATCGGGGTTCGGCCAATACTAATTACGTCCTTGCCTCAGCTCGCAAGCTCGATGATTACCACTGTTGCTCACTTAATGGGTGGAGCGGCACCGTTTACAACCCTTTCCTAACCAGGTCAAAGCCAATCCGAGACTATTCACAGGGCTAGTCTCCCTCTTCCGACAACCCGTCGGGAATACAACCAGTAATATCAAATTTGTGTACAAATAGAGGTGCTTCTAAACTAAGCAGATGATATACAATAGTATGCTCAATACAATTACAAATTGTACTTCCGTATAATATGAATGTATAAGCTCAGTGGAGTCTAAATGCCAACTCTAAGTTATATGCAATAATAACAGTTTATATGTGAAAGTGGTGTGAATATATCTTTGAGTTAAAATTATATCAATCACAAACCTAAAAGATCTCAAGTGCACACTCAAATATCTCTAGAAAAAATATCAAGTATAAAGTATGTTGACCTTGGTCATGCTCAGTTTTGATAATGACAAATACTTATTGTATTTGATGGGTGTTTGAGGTTATGTGTAGGAATTCTAATTGGCAGATCATAATGATAGCACAAAAATGAACTAAAACTAAATACCCAATATATGTTGTATTTTATTTCATTGTTATTTGAAGGGTCTGTAATAGTAAATAGGGTTTGGCTTGTAATAATTGCATGCATCACCTGTATGATTTAATAGGTAAGCTCATAACTAAAAAGGAACTCGAAATGATCCTAGGACACTCACTCATGCATATATATGTTTGGTCATTTTATTAGGGTGTTTTCACAACTTGAAAAGAATTGAAATGTATGAAAATTACATGTTCGGTCGACCGTACTCCTATGTACAAAATACCCCTGGTCAACCGAACTAGGAACGGGTCAACAGATTGATCACGACTCGATCGATTAAACTCACTTAGTTCATTTGTACCCGATCAACCGAACTCCCTAGGAGTCAACTTAATTGACCTTCCGGTCAACTGAGCATAAAATGCATATCAATGCCCTGGTCGACCGAGTTCCCACGTGTAGGAACTCAACGGTTTGGTCGATTAACCGAAATAGTTCAAAATGTCCCCGGTCCACCGAACCGCACAAAAAGGGAAAAATCGCCCTTGGACTTACAAGTCTAATTGACCAAACTTATAGTTCATATAATGTTCGATAGACCAAACTTCAAGCAACTTAGTCCACTGAACTCGTCTCAGTCGACCGGAGCTCTCGGGTTGCCCTATATTTTTTACCGCAGTTAATATTTTTAAATGGGGTTAATTTAATTAAATAATATTAAAAATTTTATAAAAATTCCATTTGTGTCCATAACGGTTATAATCAAGGGGAAGTCTATATATACCTCTTCATTTGGAATGATTAGCTATAAGACTAGCAAACCCGATTAGTGAATTTTCTCTCAATTCCAAAATTCATATTACTCATTTTTAAGCTCCATACACTCATTCTTACCTTGCCATATTGCCAAAAATCCTTTGTAAGTTTGATTTGAGTGTTGATTATTCTATAGGTTTGCTCTAATAAGTGTTTTGCTTGATTGATACGATTTTATTTGAGAGCAAAACCTCAAGTATTCTTGGGGGACTTTATTAATAAGTCTATCCTAAGAAGACTTCACTTGAGCTTCAAAGTATTTCATTGTCATTGCAATATCTTGAGAAGTTCTTATTTGATTTTGGTTGCAAAAATATTTTCAAATCATTTTCAAATATCTAGTGTGGTTCATCTTGAGAAATCTTTGAAGAGATATTTGTTTATGTGGTGAAAATCTTTGTTGCAATATTCATTGAGTTATATCATTTTTTGAACACAAAGATTAAATCCTTTTCGCAAATCAAATCTATGCACTACTTAAGCTTTATACATTGAGAAAATCTACTAGTTAAGATGTATGAAGTTTGATTGACATCTTTGTTTGAGCATTTAGATTGAACATATTTTGTGATACAAAGATCATATTGTTTGCACTCTCACGCATTGATTACAATGACTGCAAATATATTTGAGAGTAGGTATCTAAGACCACATTGAGCTTACCTTATTATATCATTTGGTGGTGTATGCTGTTGACTCTATGAGTCCAATCTTGTTTTGATAATGACAAATCACTTGGTATTTGATTTGTGCATTAAGATTGTGAACAAGAACTATATATATATATATATATAGCATGCACGAAAGGATAACAAGTCATGGAAGCCATGAAGATGAAAGTATACATAACTTGGAAAATCCATGGAACTCAAAGAATACAAGAATGAAGATGCAAGCACGAAGTTCAAGGGCGTCATGGGAATGGGTACTTAGAATTCATTAATTTACATTTTCATATGATTTAATTTGAGGCTCAAATCATGAACTAGAATGATCTTAGGACTTATGCATTTCATGAACATCATTAGGGGACATTCATGGAATTAGAAATATTTTTAAAACCTTGGAAAATGTTTTTATGAAAGAGCTAAGAAAGAGAGGAAATCAATTTTTCAAAGTATAAAGAAACAATTCAGGAAATAGGTACTTCAGACGACCGAACTCAACGGTCAGTCGCTTGAAGTTGCCACTTCAGAAGACCAAAGTTAACCTCAATCGTCTGAAGAATTTCTTCAGAAGACCGAAGTTTAAGTTCAGTCGCCTGAATAATTTATGGTGAAACACATAACCTGGCAAAAACACCTTAGAAGACTGAACTCAGACTTCAGTCATATAAACTCAACACTTCAGTCATCTGAAGCCCAAACTTAGTCGTCTGACCCAGTGTCCAGGTTATTTTTTTGAAACTTTAAAGAACTTCAGTCGTCTGGGCCTTTGACCTCAGTTGTTTGAACCTTTGGGAAAGTTTAAAAAATTATTTTTTAATGAAAAAACATGCGAGCTATTTCTTTTATCCAATGGTTAGGATTGATTCTAAGGGTAAAACACCTATTTATACATCATCTAAACCCTAGTGCTAAGCTAAGACTTTTGAAAGAGAAGAGAACAAACCTTTAGCATTCGCTTGAGGAGATTGCACGTTTAGCTCAGCTTTGATCATACAGCTGAAACTTTAGATTGGGATTTCAAGTTCTTACATCGAATCTGAGCTAAGGCTAACTCATTTTTCAAAAGACATTCTAGCAATATTTGTGCATTCCTTCTTGGTATTGAGGTTTGGTATATCAAGTTGCACGTTCATGTTTATTTTCATAAGAGTTTTTCATATATACTAATTTACTTATTGAAAAATATATATATATATATATATATATATATATCTTTCAAAGAACTTTTAATCTCTAAATCAATTATTGAACATAAGCTGAGTGATTGATCTTGAGTTTATTTATTTATAGATTATTTTATTAAGGGATATCTTATGGAAAACATTATAAGCAATTTGTGTTCTTTGGAAATCTTATTATATATATGTGTGTGTGTGTGTGTGTGTGTGTGTGTGTGTGTATTGGCATATTACAAAGATCATTGTGTCATTGAATATTTGAAAGAAAGTTGTTGAGTTTGAATGATCTAATATTCAAGACAAAGTTTTTAAATAAGTTCACATTAGATTTTCATGCATTTTTGCAAAGTGAACTAGAGCCCTAATATTCTCCAAAGCGTTTAAATATATCATTACTTGGGAGTTTTTGATAAAAAGAGAATTGTGTGTTGAATCATTATTCATTCATAAAAAGATTGTGTTGTTTTATTCATTCTGAGCTTCAAGTTTCATCATATGAATATGTATTTGGAATTTCATTGTACTCACTAGCTTTGTTGGAAGTAACTTTGAGTGTTTTACAGATTTGATTGTAATCACGGTTTGGGCTATGAACCGGGTGTGAGGAGAGAGCTGTATCTCTTGTAAGTAGCGGAGTAAAAGGAAGTTGTACCTCTTGTAAATAGCGGATTGTAAGAGAAGCTCCATCCCAATTTAAGGAGTAGGGATTATAGTGGAATCCTTGAGTGGGTTGCTCAAGGCGAGGACGTAGGCTGAGTTGGCTAAACCTCATAAAATTGTGTTTATCTTTTAAAATACCCAATTCACCCCCCTCTTGGGATTACACCTAAATCAACATATGGGATTGCACATAATTGGGTACACACCTGCTTTACATGAAAGCATAATTACTGTACCAATTTCATTGTTGTGAAATTATTGAATGTTTCCAAGCGTGGTTTGAGGGGGCAATAATCCAGCTCGGTAAGGATTGGTTGTAAAGGTTGAGGTCAGCCCTGTACTAATTGACCTGGTTTGTTTAGGTGCCGCTCCACCTGTTTAGGTAAACAATTATAGTGGTAATCCTTGTGCTTGTTAGCCAAGGCAGGGACGTAGGAAATTGGCAAAACCTCAATAACATTTCTATGTGTCACTCTCCTTTACTGCTTTCTGGTGCATGCATAGTTAATTGAACTGCTTTATTTAATTTCAGATACATATTATAATTGATTTACATAACTTGCACTAGATTAATCATAGGGTTGTGAATATACTGCTGTTAGGATACTCACTTAGGGCATAAATTTTAAAAGTACCAATTCACCCCCCTCTTGAGATCATGGTAAAGCTAACAATTGGTATTAGAGACAGGTTGTATAGACTAGTAGTTATTTTGAGAAAGATCTCATATGGCTCATAGCTCTGTGACCTCTTTCCCTGAGGGACCATCTTCCACACGACCTCCCGTTTTCAGTGGTATTAATTACACCTTCTGGAAACACAGTATGCGCATCTACCTTCAAAATACTGATTGGAAGGTGTGGAGGATCGTCTCTAAGGGAAATTTTGTCCCTATGAAAACTGAGGGGGCAACTAGAGTTCTTAAAACTAAGGATGAATATGATGATGATGATATGAAAGATGTTAGTTTAAATGCCACTGCTATGAACATTCTATATTGTAGTCTTGATGTAAATGAATTTAATAGAATTATGGTATATTCTACTGCAAAAGAAATCTGGGATAAGTTAAAGGTCACATATGAGGGTACTAGGGATGTGAAAGATAGTAGGATAGATATGTTAACTAGTGAGTATGAGGCCTTTAGGATGAATGTAGGTGTGTCCATTCAGAGCATGTACACTATATTCACACACATCATAAATTCACTGCATGCATTGGGGAAGACCTATCCCACATATGAGATGATTAGGAAGATCCTTAGAGGCTTACCTCCTGTTTGGGAAGCCAAGGCTACGACCATTGCTGAGGATAGAGACCTTAAGGCCATGACTCTAGATGAATTGATAGGTTCCCTGATCACCCATGAGTTAGTCATAAATGAGAGACTCAATGAACACACTAGGGTGAAAAAAGTGTTTGCATTGAAAACTTCCACTAACTCATCTAGTGAATGCAACAAACCTGATATTGATGATGATATGGCAATGCTAACCCAAAAGTTTACAGATTCTTTAGAAAGAATAGAAAGCCATACAAAAAATATAGGGAATCTACATCTGAGAAGGGAGAGTCTAGCGAAAGAAAAGAAAAATCAAATGCTCCCACGTGTTACAATTGCAACATAGTTGGGTACATCAAGCAGGACTACCCCCTGCTGAAAAAGGAGGCTAAGAAAAAGAAGAAAGCCATGAAGGTAGGCACCTCTTGGGACAAATTAAGCAAAGTGACTGAGAATCAAATCACAGCGACTCAGAGGTTGCTAATCTGTGCTTGATGGCACACAGTGATGAGGTATTGTCTTCCTGTTCATTATCTTCATATTATTCATTTGATGATTATGATTCTGATTGCATGCCTACATTTAGAGAAATAAAATTTGAATATATTTGTGTGTCTAAATTGTTGAGCAAAATGACCAAAGAAAATGATGATTTGAAAAAGAAATGTAAAAATTGGTCAAAAATGTTTGGTATTGCAAAAACCTCTCATGCTTATATTTTGAAAGAAAAAAGATGTGACTATTGCTGAACTTGAGAGGAAATTGAAGGATAGTTCCAAAATCATTTTTAAATTCACCGAGGGCAAACGCAATTTTGAAAAACTACTTGGTGCCCAAAGGAATTCCTTAAGTAAAGAGGGTCTAGGTTTTAATGGTGTTGAAAATGTTAGACGACCTAATCTTTACTTAGGACATTTCACACGTGAGTCAAAATCACATATCTCTCCTAAAGAACCTAAGTGTAGAATGAAATGTTTTAAATGCAAACAAATTGGCCATATTCAATTTGATTGTCCACTTAGGAACAAGCATGTAAAGATTAGGAGAGTTTGGGTAGTTAAGGGTGATCCAGCTACTAACCCCTGTGGACCCAACAAAATTTGGGGACCAGCATTAGTTACTTATTTTATTTTGCAGGTGTGTTTAAAATCGTCCTCCTCCAAGGACAAGTGGTACTTGGATAGTGGGTGCTCACGACACATGATTGGCGACAAGGACAAATTCGCATAAATCATTCCCAAGGATGGAGGATATGTGACAGTCGGCGACAACGCAAAAGGACGCATCATCGGGGTAGGTAAGGTTGGTAAGGATTCCTCTCTTACTATTGATAATGTTTTATTGGTTGATGGGCTAAAGCATAATTTACTAAGCATAAGTCAATTATGTGATAAAGGATATAAAATATCATTTTAAAATGATAAATGCACAGTAGAAAATAAATCAGATCATAAAGTACTTTTTACTGCCGATCGCCATGAAAATGTTTATACTACTTCTCTTGATAACTTAGCTTCACAACAAGTAACTTGCTTTTCTACTATAAATGAAGTTAGTTGGTTATGGCATAGGCACTTAGGACACGCTAGAATGGACTTGTTGTCAAAGCTTGTTAGAAAAGAATTAGTAAAAGGCTTGCCTAAAATGTCATTTGTAAAAGATAAAATCTGTGATGCATGTCAAATGGGTAAGCAAACAAAATCCAATTTCAAGAAAAATAAATTTATATCTACCACTAGAACACTTGAAATGCTTCACTTAGATTTGTTTGGTCCTAATTTTGTGCAAAGTCTTAGTGGTAAATCATATGCTTTTGTAATTGTAGATGACTTTTCTAGGTTCACATTGGTGTTGTTTCTTGCACATAAAAATGAATCATGTGAACATTTTACCAAGCTTTATAGGAGAATTCAAAATGAAAAGGGATATAAGATAACTTATTTAAGAAGTGATAGAGGCACAAAATTTAAGAATGAGGGCATAGAAAATTATTGTGACTTAGAGGGCATATCACATAACTTCTCTGCACCTAGGACACCTCAACAAAACGGTGTGGTAGAAAGAAAGAATAGGTCACTATAAGAAATGGGTAGAACTATGCTGAATGAACATAACTTACCTAAATATTTTTGAGTTGAGGCCATAAATACTGCTTGTTATGTGATGAATAGGGTTTTGATTAGATTGTTAATTAATAAAACCCCTTTTGAATTGTAGAACAACCATAAGCCTAATATTTCCTATTTTCATATGTTTGGTTGTAAATGATTTGTACTTAGGGATAATGAATACCTAAGAAAATTTGAATCTAAATCTGATGAAGGTATTTTCCTAGGTTATGCACTTAATAGTAAAGCATATAGGGTTTTTAATAAAAGAACATTAACTGTCATTGAATCTATTCATGTTGTGTTTGATGAATCTAATCAATTTTCTAAGAAAGGTGATGAAGATGATATTGATATTAGAAAATTCTTAGATAAATTATCTACTGAAAACAATGCAAGTGAAAATTCCAAATTAAATGATAAATCATCTGAAGATAATGAAAGTGAAATTCAAGAGTTGCCCAGAGACTAGAAATTTATTAGGAATCATCCTATAGATCAAATCATAGGTGAAGCATCCAGTGGTGTAGCCATAAGATCCTCCTTGAAAAACCTTGTGAGTCATTCTGCTTTCTTATGCCAAGAAGAACCTAAAATTATTAAAGAAGCCATAGAGGATGAGTCTTGGGTGATGTCCATGCAAGAAAAACTTAATCAATTTGAAAGAAACAAAGTGTGGACCCTAGTTCCTAGGCCTAGTGATCATACCATTATTGGAACTAAATGGGTATATAGAAATAAAAAGGATGAGAATGGGGTAGTAACTAGAAATATGGCTATACTAGTTGCACAAGGTTATAATCAAAAGGAGGGGATTGACTTTGATGAAACATATGCTCCCGTTGCTAGGTTAGAAGCCATTCGCATGTTACTTTCTTATGCTGCTTTTAAAAATTTTAAATTGTTTCAAATGAATGTTAAAAGTGCTTCTAATGACTATATTAATGAAGAAGTATATGCAGAACAACCACCCGGTTTTGAAAATCATAAATATCTAGATCATGTTTACCGGTTGTCTAAGGCCCTGTATAGATTGACACAAGCTCCTAGAGTTTGGTATGAGAGGCTTAGTGTGTTTCTACTAGAAAATGGGTTTACCTGTGGCAAAATTGACACTACACTCTTCATCAAATCCAAAAATGATGATATGTTCCTTGTTCAAATTTATGTGGATGATATCATTTTTGGACCAACTAATGATGAGTTGTGTAATGAGTTTTCCAAATGCATGCAAAGTGAATTTGAAATGAGCATGATGGGTGAACTTAGTTTCTTTTTAGGGTTGCAAATTAAGTAAGATAAATATGAAACTTTCCTATGCCAATCTAAATATATCAGGGACTTGTTAAAGAAATTTATTATGGAAGATTGTAAAATTCTTGGTACACCTATGAACTCTTCCATTAAGCTTGATAAAGATGAGTAAGGAATCCCTGTTGACGTGAAATTGTATCGTGGCATGATTGGGAGTCTCCTATATCTCAGTGATAGTAGGCTTGATATTATGTTTAGTGTGTGTATGTGTGCTAGGTTTCAGGCTGCTCCTTAGGAATCCCATCTAAAAGTAGTTAAACGAATCCTTAGGTATCTAGTTGGAACTATAGAGTTAGGCTTATGGTACCCTAAGCATACTACCTTTAAGATTATGAGTTATACTGATGCTAACTTTGCCGGTAGTACCGGTAGTAAGGATGATAGAAAAAGTACTAGCGGCACTTGTCATTATTTAGGACAATCTCTTGTTTCTTGGTTCTCCAAGAAATAGAACTCAATTGCCTTATCCACAACCAAAGCAGAATATATTGTGGTTGGAAGTTGTTGTGCCCAAACTCTTTATATGAAACAATAACTTATGGATTTTGGATTGCATTACGATACAATACCGATTAAATGTGATAATATTAGTGCAATCAACATCTCTAAAAATTCTATCTCACATTCACGAACTAAACACATTAAGATTAGACATCACTTCTTTCGTGATCATGTGCAGAAAGGGGATGTTGCTCTTGAGTTTGTATGCACCAATGAACAGTGGGCGGACATCTTCACTAAACCACTTCCCGAATATAGGTTCATACAAATTAGACGTGAGCTAGGTCTAATGCACAATAGAGTGGCTTCTTAGATACTTCATAGTTTGCATAAATTTAGGGGGAGCTTGGTATTTTCTATTTCTACAAGTTTTAACAACTAATATTACTGATGATATTCTTATTGGCTTAGACTTGGCGAACATTGTTTGTTGTTTGTAGTGCATACTTTTCATATCTATTGCATGATAATGATGGACATTATGTTTTATTGCATTGATCATACTGGAACAGTTTGAGTAGTTGTGGATAAATTGTTAGGATTTATAAACTCAAACAGGTCATTGTTTATACAGAATTTGTTTTGGAAAGTCCTATTTTCAAACGGCACTCTGCCGAAATTTTTCAAAACTTATAATGTACAAAATTGATGTTTACCCATTGCCTAGAGATGTATTTTTTAAGACCCTTTTTGCTGTTTCCAAAAGGGAGAGATGAAGAGGCAAAAAAAAAAGGGGGTTAAAATTAGGTTTTATTTAATGCATATTGTTAGGCAAAAAAAATAGGTTAAAATTAGGTTTTATTTAAGAACTGGGACTCAATTTAAAAATGACTAGGACTTGGTCCGGTCTTCCCATTCCCAGGATAAAAAGTATAATCTTAAGTACACTGGGTTTTCTAAAAAAGGTTTGGTTAAAATTGGGGTGTCTACTACCCTAAAATGGTCGCGTATTTTGACGCAATAGGTCTTAAATTTGTTACATAGCTGCACATCCACCGCTTTATTTATGTGGTCTACGTGGAGAATATCCATATTGAACTCCTTCTGCATGTGAAATATAGCTAGAATGTTAGACACTTGTTCAGCTAGTATATGAAAAGTAAAAAAAAAAAAGGTTTGGGATTACTGTTAGCTTTACCGTGATCCCAAGAGGGGGGGTGAATTGGTATTTTTAAATTTTACCTCCTAGGTATTCCTTTCTAACAACAGTATGTTCACAAGCCTAGGGTCAATCTAATGCGATTAATGTAAATATACCTAAAATTAAATAAGGCAGTTTAAACAATCATATAAGCACTACAAGCAGTAAAGAGAGGATGACACAGAGATATGTTATCGAGGTTCGGCCAACTGCCTACGTCCCCGCCTTGGCTAACCAGCACAAGGATTATCAAAATACCTTGCTCACTTAAACGGGTGGAGCGGAACCTATACAAACCAGGTCAAATTACCACAGGGCTGACCTCAACCTTTACACCAATCCTTACCGGGCTGGATTACCGCCCCCTCAGGCTACGCCTGGAATCTCTCAGATATACAATCAAAGGTACAATACAAGAGTGCTTTCACGTAAAGCAGATTTGTACCACAAATGCGCACAAACACAAACACCACAGATGATTTAAAATGTAAGCTCAGTGTGGTCTAAATATGTCAACTCTCAACAATGTTTTCTATCTGTGTAGCAAGTACGTGAGAGAGTGTCAATAATAATCTGTGTACTTCGTAATATTCAGTCAAGAGTGTTCACACAGAATATCAAACAAGCCTCAATATTATCAATCAATAGAATGCGTATATGCTTGGATTGCAAAAAGGATAATCTTTGTTTTCGGCAAATGATATATATACTTGTATAAATAATACCACAAAGATTGATATATCACACACACGAATATCTTTTCACAAATATATCAATATGAGCACCACAAGATATTCGGTAATGTTTGAAAGTATTTTTGCAATCTCCAAACAAAGACGAACTTCCTAAGATATTGCAATGAGAATGCAATACTTGGGATGTCACAACAAGTCTTTCTTAAGGCAAGCTTATTGGCAAAGCCTCCTAAGAAAACTTAGGTTATGCTCTCAAAAATCGATTCAAATATGCAACAATATGGAGAGCTAACCTTTAAGTAAAAAGTACTCAATACACTTACAAATGATTTAGATGAATGAAGAGTGTAAGCTTGAGTAGGTTTCAAAAGAAGTGTGAGTAATGAGAGGCAAAAATGAGTATTTTGGCTTGAGAGAAATTTTGTTAATCTTTTTGCTAATCCATGCTTAAATCACCAAATGAAGGAGTATATATAGACATACTAAAAATTTTGACCGTTGGGGACTTATTAGGGATTTTTGGAAAAGATTAATGACACTTAAGATAATTTAACCCTGTTTAAAAAATTATTAACCGCGGTAAAATAGGAGCAACCCGAGAGGTCCGGTCGACCAAAAGTGTTTCGGTCGACCGGGACTCAAGTAGCTCGGTCGACCGGGGGCATTTTGAACTGAGTGGTCGGTCGACCGGGAAAAAGGCGATTTTCAAAAATACCGAGGTTCGGTCGACCAGGGCCTTTTTGAACTACAGGGCTCGGTCGACCAGGTTGTTGGGAATTCTCCCAATACCCCTTGGTCGACCAGGTAGATGTAGTACAAATATGGTCGGTCGACCGGGAGGTCAAAAAGTTGACTCCCAAGTGGTTCGGTCGATCGAGGTCAAATGACCTATAAGGGCTCGGTCGACCGGGCCTGGGTCAAATAGTTGACCCGGACCAGTTTCGGTCGACCGAGCCAAATTGAACTGAGTTGGCCGGTCGACCGAAAGTGCACCAAATGTGCATTTCGGTCCCTTCTTGCAACATTCAAACCCTATTCAAGTGCCTATTACATACAAGTGCAAAAGTGAGTGTCCTAAGGTCACTTGGGTCCAATTTGGAAACACCGAAAAACTCCGGTCTTTCTATGGTTCGGTTTGAGCTTGCAAATTAAATCATGCATGTGATGTGTGTGAGCTTATGACAAACTGAAAACCCTTATTACAGACAAATTTCATTTAAAAACTATTACAATTAAGAGTATGAAATTGTCTTCAAGTCTTTAAGCTTTTCACGTGCCACTGAAGATATGTTAATATGAACGTGCACATGAACTAGATATTTATTAAATACAATTGTATTTGTCATTATCAAAACCAGGGTGTGACCTATAAGGTCAACAATTACTTACCAAGATTTGTCTGTATAGAACAATCCCCTGAGTCTCAGTCACTTGCAACCAGCTGAAGGCAGTGACTGGAGCATATTGTCGACATATAATGTCGAGATCCCGTGTCCATGCTGGGCACCGATCACCACGCGGGGCCGTGAAGCCTGGAGGAATGTCTATCTGGATCCAATGCCCGTCCTCTTTAGGTGCTTCTTTAGGGTCAAGTTCTTCGCAACACCACAGCCTAACCTCGTCGTCTTTGACATGGAGGGTGATGCTGAAGAAGAGTTAAAGAACGACATTTTAATCATACACGTGTACAACCATCAATAGTTTTATTCTAAATTAATTAATTGTAACCTTACCAATGCTGCTCATCATGGTGGGCAACTTACCCTTGGTTTGATCCCTAACTGGAGTATCCATGTCTAGCTAAGGTCTCGAGGGCTCAGACGCTAATGGTGCTACATGAGGACCGACATGTTCTACTGGTCTCGAAAATGTCGGGTCAGCCTTATATGATGATGTCGTCGGAAGCCTGGACTAAAGTCAGCCATGGCAACCTCCTGGTGCCATGTCTGCAAAATATTACACAAGTAAATATAAGAAGATCGGATATTAGATGGATTCATAATAAATATATTTTTACTTACTTACACATGTCAAATACATGGTGACAACATAACATGCTTATCCCAATACATCCTCAATATCGGTATCATCCTCATATTCTAGAGTGTCTTCCTTTTCACTACAGTACTTGACCACTGTTTCATCTTCACCGTCAGTTTCATCATTGTCAATGAAGTCAATGTGTACAGAAGGTGCAATTCTAATGCCCACGATCCCTACGTGTTCTTCCGTGGCACCAACCCTATTCAATGGTATAGGATTGACTCCTTCCTAGACACCATTGAAAGCAAATTGTGTTACTGCACTAGCAGATGGTTGATCTTCTTGGAAAACATCATCGTTGACACTTTTCTCCCAATTTGTGACTTCTTTAATAGCATACGAACTTCAAGGAGGAATATTTTGTACCACATGCCATTCACCCTTCAATTTTGTGTCCTTAAGGCACAAAAAGGTCATTTTGATACCATGTTTTGCTAAAATTGACATTGGTAAAGGAGGCATCTATGTTTATCCCAATCATTTTATAGCTAATGTCCCACCAGGTACACTTAATCATGTGGACAAGTCTATTAGCTCCATAGTGAAGCTCTAAAATGTCATCAAAGACACCCACTACAAAAAAATTGGTTTTTAGTGACAAAACTATCAGTGACAGATTCACTTTCGTCACTAAAAGTAAGTATTAGTGACAATTTTATCAACCGTCGCTCATACGGAACCATTAGTGACAAATTTGAAACCTTCTCTAATATTTTCGTCACTAAAACTAGGAAAAATCACGGGAAAACATTTTTCACGTAGAAATTATCCCGAAAAATATTAGTGATGACTTCTGCAATATTGGTGACAAATTAAATCCGTCACTAAAAGACTTTTATTAGTGATGATAAAATAACCATCACTACTATTTTTTTAAAAAAATAAAAAAAATTTTATTTCAAAGTATTAGTGACGAATTTGAAGATTTGTCACTATTAGCCCCTTATTAGTGACGGATTTGGGAACCGTCACTAATACTTTTTTTATTTTAAAAAAATAATAAAAAAATTATTTCAGAGTATTAGTGACGAATTTGAAGATCCGTTACTATTAGCCCCTTATTAGTGACAGATTTGGGAACTGTCACTAATACCTCTTTTATTTAAAAAAAATAAAAAAAATTTATTTCAGAGTATTAGTGACGAATTTTGGAACCGTCACTAATACCTCTTTTATTTTAAAAAAAATTTAAAAATTTTATATCAGAGTATTAGTGAGGAATTTGAAGATTCGTCACTATTAGCCCCTTATTAGTGACAAATTTGAGAATCGTCACTAATACCTCTTTTATTTAAAAAAAATAAAAAAAATTATTTCAGAGTATTAGTAACGAATTTGAAGATTCGTCACTATTAGCCCCTTATTAGTGATGGATTTGGGAACCATCACTAATATCTTTTTTATTTTTAAAAAATAAGAAAAAATTATTTCAGAGTATTAGCGACGAATTTGAATATCCCTCACTATTAGCCCCTTATTAGTGACGGATTTGGGAACCGTAACTAATACCTCTTTAATTTAAAAAAAAAAAATTATTTCAGAGTATTAGTGATGAATTTGAAGATCCGTCACTATTAGCCTCTTATTAGTGACGAATTCAGGAACCGTCACTAATACCTTTCTATTTTCCTGGTTTCCCGCAATCTCTCCCTCATTTCCCTCATTTCCCTAATGTTTTTCCCTCCTCCCCTCCTCTCACCCGTCGTCGTTCGCTCCTCCCACCGGCGCCGCTGGCTCCTCCCAGGTTTTCTTCTTATTCTTCTTCTTCTTTTTCTTTTTCTTCTTCTTCTTTGTTAGCTTTGGTGTATTCCCAAGAGTGGGTGAATTGGAATTTTAAAATTTATCTCCTAGGTTAAATGAGATAGTCGTATAATACAACCTAGAGTCTTTTTAATCATTCACCAATTGTGCAGATAATGATATGCAGAAATTAAGTCATGCGCAGCATTCAAAATATAACATACATGTGCGGTAAATATAAAGTGCCAAAATATAAATAGACACACGATATGTTATCAGGGTTCGGCCAATACTGCCTACGTCCCCGCCTTTAGCTCGCAAGCCCGAGGATTCCACTAAAGATTACTTAACGAGTGGAGCGACACCAGTTACAACCAGGTCAATTAGCAGGGCTAACCTCAACCTAACCACACCTTACCAGGATGGTGCACCTAACTTTCCTAATAGGGTCTAAGCCAATCCGAGACTATTCAACAGAGCTAGTCTCCCTCCTAAAGCCCACGCCTGGAATACAATCAATATGAAATTTTCGTACAAATAAATGCTTCTTATATAAGATGATATGTACCACTACACATAATATAATCAATACACCTCAATGATGTATGAACTATAAGCTTGGTGCTCTACGTGTGCAATCAACACTCAAGGTTATGCCTATAGTCTCTCAAGCACAAGGGTGTATATCAAAGCAAGATTTGAAACACAATATATGAATATCACAATATCAGATCAAGGTTTCAAATATGCTAGCTAGAAGATTCTAACAACCTTAATAAGATGTTCTCAATGTACTAAGCACAATGGATGTTTGAATGCAAGCTCTGAAAATGATTTTTGCACACAAAAATATAGGTTAAGGTAACTTGCGATAACAATGCAAGAATGACAAGCCACTAACTCTTCCCACACAAGATTTATCAAATAAAATTGATGGGAGAACTTAAAGCTTTACTCTCAACAAAAATCAAACAATCAATATAGCGAACGAGGGTATGAGCTATTGAGATTAAGTATAAGCACTTTAGAAATACTCACAACACTTGAAGGATCAAGAAGAATGAAGTGTATAAGTGAGTAGTATAGGCTAAAAAGGGATTTTTGAATTTGAAAGAATTTTTCCTTAATAAATTTGCTAATCCTTGCTAATTATTGCAAATGAACATGTATATATAGGCAAAGGGGAATTTTTGACTGTTGGGGACTCAATGGGGATAATTAGAAAAGTTTAAAACATATTTAGAAAATTAACCCAGTTTACCCCCTTTTAAATTTTAGTAAAAATTAATTTACCCCACGAGATTCAGGTGCCCGGTCTGAGGTTTGGGTACTCGAATAGACTCACTCAAAAAATCACTTTTTAAAGGTTCGGGTGCCTGAAATCAAGGTCGTTTGGCTGAACCAAAGTCAGTGGCATTCAATCCGAGGTTCGGGTGCCCGAAGCTAAGTTCGGTTAACCAAACTGGCCAATTCGGTCTCTTAAAGCCATAATGAACATGAAGGTTCGGGTGTCCGGCTAGTTGAAAAGTGTTCTGATACAGGTTCGTCGCTCGAAACCTAGACAACCTGCTAACTTCCCAGCGGTTCGGGTGCCCGAGGTGTTTTGAACACCCACTACAAAAAAAACTGGTTTTTAGTGATGAAATTATTAATGACGGATTCATTTTCTTCACTAAAAGTGGGTATAAGTGACGAAATTGAATCCATCACTAATAATTTTGTCATTAAAAATCGAAAAAAAAATCGCGAGAAGTCATTTTTTGCGCAGAAATTATCCTAGGAAAATATTTGCGACGATTTCTGCAGTATTAGTGATGAATTAAATCTGTCACTAAAAGATATTAATTAGTGACGATTAAATAACTGTCGCTACTATTATTTTAAAAATAAATAAAAAATTTTTGTTTCAGAATATTAGTGACGAATATATAAATTCGTCACTATTGGCCCATTATTAAGGATGGATTTGAGAACCGTTATTAATACTTCCCCTATTTAAAAGTAAATAAAAATTTTTATTTTAGAGTATTAGTGACGAATTTATATATACGTCACTATTGGCCCATTATTAGTGACGGATTTGAAAACCGTCACTAATACGTCCTATATTTAAAAATAAATAAATATTTTTATTTCAGAGTATTAGTGACGAATTTAAGAACCGTCACTAATACTTCCCATATTTAAAAATAATCTCATTATTTTTGTTTCAGAGTATTGGTGATGAATTTTTATATTTATCACTATTGCTCCATTATTAGTGACGGATTTGAGAACCGTCACTAATACTTCCCGTTTTTAAAAATAATCTCATTATTTTTGTTTCAAAGTATTAGTGACGAATTTATATAGTCGTCACTATTGCCCCTTTATTAGTGATGAATTTGAGAATCGTCACTGATACTTCATGTATTTAAAAATAATCTCATTATTTTTGTTTCAGAGTATTAGATACGAATTTATATATTTGTCATTATTGCCCCATTATTAGTGACGGATTTGAGAACCGTCACTAATACTTCCTGTATTTAAAAATAATCTCATTATTTTTGTTTCAAAGTATTAGTGACGAATTTAAATATTCGTCACTATTGCTCCATTATTAGTGACGGATTTGAGAACCATCACTAATACTTCCCTTATTTAAAAAAAAATAAAAAATTTTATTAATACTATTAGTGACAAATTTTAATATTCGTCACTATTGGCCCCTTATCCCCAAACTCTTGTTTCCTCGGTTTTCCCCCCAATATTTTCCCCAATCTCTTATTTCCAGTGCGCAGCCCCTCCCGATCCTCCTCTCTCCCAATCCTCCTCTCTCCGTCACCTGTCGCTGTTGCTCGTCGCCGTTGGCTTGTCGTTGCCGTTGGAGCCCAGCGCTCGCCCATCGCCTTTCGCTACTTCGACCGCCGCCGCCACTGCTCCTTGCCAGGTTTGTTTCTTCTTCTTCTTCTTCTTCTTCTTCTTCTGTTTACTCTATGAGTCCAACCCGGTTTTGATAATGACAAATCACTTGTTATTTGACCTGTGCATTGAGATTGTGAACAAGAACAATATTTAGCATCCATGGAAAGATAACAAATCATGGAAGCCATGAAGATTAAAGCATACATATCTTGGCACAATCCATGGAACTCAAAGAGTACAAGAATGAAGATGCAAGCGACAAGTTCAAGAACGTCATGGGAATGGGTACTTAGAACTTAATGTATTTACATTTCATATGATTTAATTTGAGGCTAAACATATATCCTAGAATGACCTTAAGACTCATGCATTTCATGAACATCATTTGGGGATATTTATGGACTTAGAAATATTTTTAAAACTGCAGAAAATATTTTTATAAAAGAGCCAATAAAGAGAGCAAAGTAGATTTTTTGAACTAAAAAGAAAAATCTAGGAATTGGGTACTTCAGTCGACCGAACTCAATGTTCAGTCGCCCAAATTTGTAACTTTAGAATACCGAAGTTAAGCTCAGTCATCCAAAGAATTTCTTTAGAAGTTCGAAAATTAAGTTTAGTTGCCTGAAGAATTTATGGTGAAACACATAACCTGGCAGAAGCACCTCAGAAGACTGAACTCAGACTTTAGTCATCTGAACCTGACACTTCAGAAGACTGAACCTCAACTTCAGTCGTCTGACCCTGTGTCCCGGTTATTTTCTCGAAGCTCTAAGGAATTTTAGTCGTCTGGGCCTTTAACCTCAGTTGTCTGAACCTGCGTGAAAGTTTAAAATTTTAATTTTTTACTGAAAGAACACGCGAACTAATTTTTGATCCAAGAGTTGAGATCTATTCTAAGGGCAAGATACCTATATATTCAATACCTAAACCCTAGTGCTTCAGACTTTTGAAATAAGAAGAAAAGAGAACATCTTTTTGAAAGAGAATTGAGAAACTTGAACATATTGCTATACGACTGTCTGCACTCCAACTTATACTCATCAAACTTGGCCAAATCAACTCAGAAAAACAAAGGATTTCGTATACACATCTTGATTTCTATTTGATATTAAGGTTTGGTAAATCCATTTATTATTTTCAAGAGTTTCTCATCTCATAATTTATTATTGAATATTATTAGAGAGAGGTCAATCTTGAGTTTTCATATACATATAGAGAGTGTTTTGACAAGATCATTACTTGTGAAAGATTATGCCCTTGGTTAAATAGTTTTTTTTTTTTTTTAATCAAGTGAGTATTTAGTTAAAGATTTGATATTTTTGATACTAAAAAACTACTTGATTAAATATCCTTAGAAATTCATAACTATATATATTATTAAGGGATATTTTCTGAAAAATCTTATATGAGGTTTTGATCTTTGGTAATCACATCATATATATATATATATATATATATATATATATAATAATTATCATATTACAAAGATCATATTGTGATTGAAAATTTGGGAGAACTTATCAAGTTAGATCTTTATAATACTCAAGACAAACTTTTTAACAAGATCATATTTGATATTTGAGCATCTTGTCTTCAAAGCTATTACTCATACAAATATTTTAGGAGAATTGATAAAAGAGAAATTTTGTGAAGCATATTCATTCATTAACGATTGTATCATTACATACATATTGAGCTTCAAGTTTCATCATGTTAGGAATTTCAATTGTACTCACTAACTTTGTTAGAAGCAACATTGAGTGTTTTGTAGATTTGATATTATATTGTAATCAAAGTTTGGGTTGTGAACCGAGTTTGAGGAGAGAATTGTATCTCTTGTAAGTAACGGAGTAGGAGGAAGCTATAACTCTTGTAAGCAACGGATGTAAAAGAAGCTTCATTCCAATTTAAGGAGCAGAGATTATAGTGGAATCCTTGAGTGGGTTGTTCAAGGCGAGGACGTAGGTCGGGTTGGTTGAAACTCGTAAAATCGCATTTGCATTCTCTCTTCCCTTATCCTTTTATTTTTCGCACTGCACTTCACTACTCGCATTTCATGTGTGTATGTTTGAATAACTCCACACGCACTTAATTGGTTAAAAAAGATTCATTGATAAACTCAAACTCTTGCATCTAATTTGTTAAACATAGAAATCGAGATTAAGAGGTAAATAAGTTTGAAAGATTTTAAAATACCCAATTCACCTCCCTCTTGGGATTACACCTAAATCAACATTTTCTTCTTGTTCTTCTTCTTCTTCTTCTTCTTCTTCTCCTTCCTCTTAAGTTGGAAACCAACTTGTTGTTGAATAAGGTAGTGGTGGATTTTTCAAATGACAAAATTGGCAATTTATTAATGTGCACGTATATTTTCAAATTAAAGCAGATTTTCACTGAATATATATTAAATTGGATTAATTGGTTTTTATCAGTTATGTAAAAATATTTTTAAAGCTTTTAAATTCTTCAAAAAATTAACAAAATTATCACCTTGGTTCGTTTGTTTGTTTGTTTTTTTTTTTAAATACTTTTCTAACACCTTATATGGAGAACTTAAAAACAATAAGAAGACATATCTTAGGTTTCTTATATAAATGCAAGAATAAAAAATTCAATCATGTGATATTTTTATTAAATTTTTTAAGAACTAAAAAGCAAAAATACAAATTGTTTTCCATATATACTAATTAAACCAATTGCAATTTCATGCCTTTTAAAAGAAAAGTTAATATCATTAAATAATTGTATCTTAATGGTGAATGTTTGTATTTTGCATTCTAAATTTGTTTTTATTCTTTAATCCTATACCAAAAGTTGGAACCCATTTATTTGCAGCAAATATTTCTCATTTCCAATTCATGATTCTTGATTTTTTTTAAAAATAAAATAAATATCATCTTATTTTTTAGTTTTTCAAGGTTCATATCAAAAGTGTAGAAAATGAAGAGTTTGTTTAGTTGCAAAATAGTTCTTTTATTTTTTATTTAGAGTTTTCAAAATAATTACGAAAAAGAAATTCATTTTTCAATTTATCAATAATTATATAAGATAGCATTTATGATCATGAATTGTGGGGCATGGATTTAGATTTATGTAGATTCGGGAGAAATTCAGTATATAGAAAGCACACAAATCAGACTCTATGATCCGAATTGCATGCTCTCATATGTAAATTAAGAAGTCAAAAATCTAAAATTAATACAAAAAATACTTTTCCATTTTTCTATATGGATATAGAAAATTGAAAAATAAGGTGGCATTTTTGTGATTATTTAAGAATTATAAATGAAAAATAAAACTATTTTTACGACTTTTTAATAGTGCCTAAACCTTTTATTGTTATTCATTTTGTTTTTTTGATATAAAAACTAATTTTATTTTATTTTTTCCTTCCATTTCATTTCCAATCTTCATTACCAAACAAACCATTAATAGTAGTACACTTTTTAAGAAATATCCATGAGGAACTGGAATCAAATCAGTATGTAAGCGAACTCACGTTGAAATTTCCTTTTTCCACTCTTCCGCCCTGTCATAGAAAAAGGGGGTTGTTCAATCTCCAAAAAATCAACTTCATTGGATATGGTTGGTGTTAAGGTCATAGAGTTCTAGTGATCTTAACACATGATTTTGGCATGTGATTATAAAATAAGAGGTATGATACATTAACCTGGATGTTACTTTACGATTGTCATGGGGATGATTTGATTATATTTCTATGATGTTATGGTTGATTTGAATTGTTTTATTATGGCGTTCTAGAATTTAAGATATATGATTATTGAATCCTTATGGTTATTCATGTGATTGAGAATATTTTGAAAAACATCTCTTGGAGGTACACAAGGTGAGCGTCCTATATCCTTCAGTATCCAAATGGGTACTAAGTGAGTAAAGTGAGTAAACCCTAAGGAGTGCTCAAGGGCAGACTCTTGATATCCTTGAGGAGTATCTTGGGCTTTTGTGTGAGATTGGGAAATCCATAGACAATCCATTTTGTAATGGGATAGTGTGGGTCTCTTTGGCCCGGAGATTTAGGTGTACGTCCTCCTCCGTTATCAGTGTTTTAGTGATACATTTAATTTTTATTCCAATCGAAATTAACTAGTTATAAAAAATTAATCAAAAAGAATACTGAAATGTTGGAAATTTTGTCTTGATGGATGGTATTATGTGATATGAATTATAAATTGAACTACTGAAATACATGCTTGTGTTGAACGCCAACTGCATGGTTGATGCAGTATATTGTAAATTGAATGCTGGTAGTGGATTTAGGTTCTTGCATGCTCAAACTCACTAGTATCTGCATAATGCGAATTATTGTGATTTGTTTGCTTGAATCTATCAAGTTTTAGTGCAGAAGTTTTTAGGAAATGTCCAATTTACAGAGGGCATGCTGTCAAAATTTCGTTAAAGTTTTTCCATAATAAAACTATGTACAAAGAAATGTATGCATGATCAGTTAAAACTTAAAGTCACTTTAACTCGTGCCTCTCACGTGTTGAAATTCGCAAGAAAAGAGACGCTTATAATTGAAAATCTAAAACACTTGGCTAAGAACAACAATCTTAAGTGTACAGTGAAAGGTCAAGAACTAAATGTCATATGAAGTAAAATGCCAAATTAATTACTGCTATTTCATGTATTCATTGAAACTTAGACCCATCCAAGAACGGTTACTATACATTCATACCTAATCGTACATGTGAGACAAATCAATTGTTATAATTCAATTGATTATTAGTTATACTATGTTGACTAATAATCACTTGAACATGTTAATTATTTGTTTCACTTACGATTAGTAATGTTTGTATTTCAACCATTCTTGGATTGTCCAATGTGGACAGTTTAGAAAGTTGTATTTACATTGTTGTCATTGTTCGAGCTTTGTCAATTGTCATTATATATTTAAACCGCATCTCTACTTGTGTTCTCTGGGTGCATAGTGGGGTGTCGTGACAATTTGTTATTGATGGAAAACTAGCAACATGTTTACTTCACCCATCTCGTGTACTGGGAGAGCAGTGGGGAGATGCTGCCGAAATTTATAATGACTACGATGAAGGAATTTGAGCGATTGATCGCAATGTAAATACAACATTCCCGAATGGGATAGGATCCGTACCCTTTAGAGTATGATGGTTAATTATAGGATTCACAATGCATGCGTTATAAGCATTATGAGAATCTAATGAACACCATTTACTTGAACATGTTATAGGGTAATTAATGAACATGGATAAGAGTTAGATGAACGCTCGGGGTAGGTTTTTGCCAAAATATGTGAAAAAGGTACATTATTTAATAGAGTTCGAGCATTCTCGTGCAGACAAAGCCAATAGAATAAGGTGTCCTTGCAAGAAATGTCAAAACATAACATTCAAACACATTGATTTGGTCCATTCACATTTATTAGACTTTGGAATGGGGAAAAGGTCTACAACATGGGTGTTCGATGGTCAAGATTACGCAGTTCAGAGCGATGACGATAATGATGAAGATAAGGGGGCTAATATAGTAGGTGGTGATACATGTTCGGAAGGGGTAATTGAAATTTTAGGTGACTTGCAAAGGGAGATTGCAGTGTGTTGACTCTATGAGTGCAATCCTGTTTTGAAGTATATCCATCTTGGCAAAGTCCATGGAACTAAAAGAGTTGAAGAATGAAGATGCAATTGGCAAGTTCAAGATCGTCATGGGAATGAGTATTTAGAACTGAATGTATTTACATATTTCATATGATTTAATTTGAGGCTCAAAATATACCCTAGACTGACCTTAGGGCTCATACATCTCATGAACATCTTTGGGGGATATTTATGGACTTAGAAAGTTTTTAAAATCCCAAAAAATATTTTATAAAAGAGCAAAGAAAGGGAGCAAAAACAAATTTTTGAAAATAAAAAGGAAAATCTAGAAAATGTTCAGTTCAGAAGACCGAACTCCCTGACCAGTCATCCAAAGTGTAAACTTCAGAAGTTCAAATTTAAGCTTGGTCGTTTGTAGAATTTCTTCAAAAGACCGAAGATTAAGTTCAGTCATCCGAAAAATTATTGGAGAAACACAGAAACAGGAAAAAGCACACCAGAAGACTAAACCCTGACTTCAGTCATTTGAACCCGCAACTTCAGAAGCCTGAACCCAAAGTTCAGACGTCCGACCCTATGTCTAGGTTAATTTTTTGAAACTCTAAGGAACTTCAGTCATCTGAGCTCTAATCCTTAGTCGCATGAACTTACGGAAAGATTAAAAATTTGATTTTTAATGAGAGAACACACGAGTTATTTTCACAATCAAGTTAATCCAATGGTTAGAACTCATCCTAAGGGCAAGGTTATCCATATAATCGACATCTAAACCCTAGTGCCCCCAAGAGAAACAACCTTTGGCATACGATTGAGCATATTGTAAGATTAGCACAATTTTGGGAAGCACACTGCCAAAACTTTTCTTGGGATTTCAAAGTTTATACGTCAAATTTGAGCTAAGGCTATCTTGATCTTCAAAATTCATTCTAACGATTGTTGTGCATTCAACTTGATATTGTGGTTTGGTAAATTAGTTTGTTTGTTAATACTTATTCTCAAAGAGTTTTTCATCTCTACATATATTATTGAGATTGATCTTGAGTGTCCATATACATATATAGATTGTTTTGAGAAGATCACTACTTGAGAAAAGTTTTGCCATTGGTTCAATATTCTTTGATTCAAGTGTGTATTCATTTAAAGATTTGATATTTTCGATGGTACAAAACCACTTGATTAAATATCCATAGAGTTCATAACTATATACATTATCGTGGGATATTTTCTAAAAAATATTATATTGGGTTTTGATCTTTGGAACACATATCATACACACACACACACACACACACATATTCATATACAAAGATCATATTGTGTTTTTGAATATTTGGAATAAAGCTTATTGATCTTGATCTTTATAATATTCAAGACACATTTTTTTAATAAGATCACAGTTGGTATTCGTGCATCTAGTAAGTTAAAGTAGAACCCTAATTTCTCCAAAGCATTTACTCATATAATTATTTTGGAAGATTTGATAAAAGGGAAATTTTGTGAAGCATATCATTCATATAGCGATTATATCGTTACATACATACTGAACTTCAAGTTTTATCATATGGATATGTGTTAGGTTTTCAATTGTACTCACTAGCTTTGTTAGAAGCAATATTGAGTTGTTTTATAGATTTGAAATTCTATATTGTAATCATGGTTCGGGCTGTGAGCCGAGTGAGGAGGAAGTTGTGCCTTTTGTAAGTAGATGATGTAAAGGAAGCTCCGTCCCGGTTAAAGGAGAAGAGATTTAGTGGAATCCTTGAGTGGGTTGCTCAAGGCGAGGACGTAAGTTGGATTGGCTGAACCTCGTAAAAACTGTGTTTGCCTTCTCTTCCTTTACTCCTTTTAATTTTAGCAACGTATTTCATTACTTGTCTTGCATATATGTATGTTGAATAACCCCACACGCACTTGATAATTGATTGGGTAAAATAGAATTCATTAAGATAATAATTTGAACCAGTGTCAAACCCCTACAATTAATTGATTTAATATAGAAATAGGGATTAAGTGGTAAATAATATTAAAGGTTTTTAAAAATACCCAATTCAGCCCCCTCTTGGGATTACACCTAAATTAAAATATGATATCAGAGCGGGTTTACATAGACTTTGATTGTTCATTTGTAAAAAGATCACATGACACACATGGGTGTAACTCCATTCGGTGAGGGACACTCGTCCACTAGACCACCTATTTTTTGCGGTGTAAATTACACCTACTAGAAAAGAAGGATGAGTATATATCTTTTAAATGTGGATTGGAAAGTATGGAAAATTGTTTCCAAGGGAAACCATGTCCCTATGAAAGTAGTTGATAAGGTTAATGTTCCCAAAACTGAAGATGATTATACTGAAGAGGACTAGAAATCTGTGCAAATAAATGCAATTGCTATGAATTTGTTATTTTGTACACTAGATGTAAATGAGTTTAATAGGGTAATGGCCTGTAACACTACTAAAGAGATTTGGGAAAAAATAGAAGTTACATATGAAGGTACCAAGGAAGTGAAAGATAGTAGGATAGATATGCTCACTAGTGAGTATGAAGCATTTAAAATGACTGTTGATGAATCTATTCAATCCATGTACACTAGATTCACACCCATCACGAATTCTTTAAATGTTCTTGGTAAATCTTACCCTACTTATGAGTTGATCAGGAAAATACTCAGGGGATTACCACCAATTTGGGAAGCTAAAGCTACTGCAATAGTAGAAGGGAGAAATCTCAAGGAGATGTCTGTTGATGAACTAATTAGATCGCTCATCACATATGAGCTTGCAATAAATGAGAGGAAGAATGAGCAACTTAAAGCAAAGAAAGCCACAAAACTTAAGGCATTATCTCATTGCTCCAATGAGAGAAGTGATGACAACATGACACTCATCACTAAGAAATTTGGAGAATTCATGAGAAAGAACAAGAAATACACCAGAAAATTCAAAGGGTCAAAAGAAGAAAATGGAGAGTCTAGTAGAAGGAAGAAAAAATATGATCCTCCCATATGTTATAACAGTAGAGAATTTGGACACATCAAGCTAGATTGTCTCCAGATGAAGAAAGGGTCTAAGAAGAAGAAGAAGAAGAAGGCTCTAAAAGTGGGCTGGGACACACACAGTACTAGTAGTTCGGAATCTGAATCTAGTGATGACGAGATGGCAAATCTATGTCTGATGGCACATGATGACCACGAGATACAATCATTTTGTTCTGCTTCATTTTACTATTCAAGTGATTCAGAAAATGAAAACAACATGCTTTTATATGATGAATTGTATCATGAATATTTGTACACCCTTAAAATGCTTGAGAAAATGAATAAGAAAAAATTCGGTTTGAAATTTAAATTGAAAGAATTTTCAAAGTTAGTTGAATGCCAAAATGAATCTCATGCATTTCTTATGAAAGACAAGGATTTGAAAATTGAGGAGTTAGAAAAGAATTTGAAAGATAAATATAAGATTATTTGTAAATTTACTAATGGTCAAAATGATTTTGAAAAACTCCTAGGAGCTCAAAGAAATTCCCTAGAGAAGGAAGGTCTTGGTTTTAATGGGAAGGAGAATCTAAAACAAAAACATCTCTACATGGGATATTTTGTAAGAGAGTCAAAATCATATGTTCCAACTAAAGACTATCAAAGAAATATTACATGTTTTAAATGCAAGAGGTTGGGTCACATAAAATTTGATTGTCCTTTCAAAAATAAAGATGTCAAACTTAAGAAAGTCTGGAAAGTCAAAGGAGAATCTAGTACTAACCCCCATGGACCCAAGAAAATCTGGGTACTAAAAGTAGTTATTTGATTATGTCCTACAGATGTGCTTGAGATTGTCCCCCTCGAAGGACAAGTGGTATATGGATAGCGGATGCTCGCGACACATGACAGGAGATAAAGCTAAATTTGCATCTATCATATCCAAAGATGAAGGATTCATTACATCTGGGGATAACTCTAAAGGTAAAATCATTGAAGTTGGTAAAGTTGGTAAGGAACCTTCACTTGTCATTGATAATGTGTTGTTAGTCGATGGATTGAAACATAACTTATTGAGCATAAGTCAACTATGTGATAAAGGTTACAAAGTTGCATTTTAACATGACAAATGCACTGTAGAGAACAAATATGAAAACAAAATATTGTTTACTACTGATCATCATGAAAATCTATACACCACTAGCCTTAATAATCTTGCTTCTCAACATGTCACTTGTTTTTCTGCAATAAATGAGATTAGTTGGATTTGGCATAGGAGACTACGATACACAAACATGGACTTAATATATAAACTTGTTAAGGAAGAATTAGTTAAGGGATTGCCTAAGACTAAATTCATGAAAGATAAAATCTGTGACGCATGCCAACTAGGGAAACAAGTAAGAACGAGCTTTAAGGAGAAGAAAGTAATCTCTACTACTAGGCCACTTCAAATGCTACACTTAGATTTATTTGGTCCAAACCCAATTCATAGTTTAGGAGGAAAATCATACACATTCATCATAGTTGATGATTATTCAAGATATACATGGGTACTATTTTTATGTCACAAAGATGAAGCGTGTGAAAAATTCATAAATCTGTGTAAGAAAATTCAAAATGAAAAGGGTTATACTGTCACTAAAATCCGAAGTGATAGGGGTAGAGAATTTAAAAATCAAAACATGAAAGACTACTGCAATTCATTAGGAATAGCTCATAACTTTTCAGTTCCTTAAACACCATAGTAAAATGGTGTAGTTGAAAGGAAGAATAGGAATATACAAGAAATAGTCAGAACTATGCTTAATGAATATAAACTACCTAAGTACTTTTGGGTCGAGGCAGTAAATACTGCCCGCTATGTTCTAAATAGAGTTTTGATTAGATCATCTCTAAATAAGACTCCTTACGAATTATAGAATGGCCATAGACCAAACATATCATATTTTCATGTCTTTGGCTGTAAATGTTTTGTGCTTAGAGACAATGAACATTTAGGAAAGTTTGATGTGACATCAGATGAAAGTATCTTCCTAGGGTATGCTTTAGATAGTAAAGCGTATAGAGTATACAAAAAATGAACATTAACCATTATAGAATCCATTTATGTAGTGTTCGACGAGTCAAATCCCTTCTCAAAAGGGACTAATGAAGATGAAATTGAAATAAATAAGGAATTTGAAAAACTATCCATTAAAGATGATTCAGGAAAGAAAAATGAAATTGAGGAACCATTTGCTAAAACTAATCAAATTGAAAATGAGGTTAATGAACCACCTAGAGAATGGAAGTACATAAAGAATCATCCCATTGATCAAATAATAGGTGAACCATTACGTGGAGTAGCCACTCGATCCTCCCTTAGAAATATGATTAGTCATTTTGCCTTTCTATCTCAAGAAGAACCTAGGAATGTGAGTGAAGCAATTGAGGATGAATTGTGGGTGTTGTCCATGCAAGAAGAGTTAAACCAGTTTGAGAGAAATAAAGTATGTAATGCCCCGAACCCTTAAACCTGGGTTCGATGCGTTATACCTAATAAAATCCTGATAATCCATAAATCAATATATATGCAGCAGAAAACATAAACATAATCTCCATATAACATAATACCAGAGTTTACTAATTCTAACTATAATCCATAATAAATCATCCATCACCTGCATTTCCATAAATCTACATAACTCCCAAAACATTTCAGTATTTTCACGATCATTCCTTACTTACCATCCTTAAAACATAAGACATAAAATATAAAATATTTACATTCCCTAAAATTAACATAAAAATATACCATTTTCTTTTTCTATTTCCCAATAATGTTATAAAAACCTCGAGCTTTAGGAAATCCTGAAAAAAAAAAAAATTTATATTCGGGTGAGACACATCTCAGTAAGGGAAGAAACCATATATTAAACACAACGTATGGCTAACATGAGGTTTATAACAACATAATATTTAACATTTAAAAATCGTTAACTCAAATTTTGAAACCATTCTCTGATCCTAATCAAACACATGCAAAAGATTTAACCCACGAGATTACCCGAGGATAGGGGTGATTACCCGCCCATACAAGTAGCACCCCTTTGCTATGATATTTAGGTAATCCTAAGGTCACTAATAAAGCATACCAGGAAACTCACCTTACTCAGTAAGCCCTTGAGTGTTAGATTGATCTCGTACTCACACCATTCAACAATAGCTCACCGGCAAAGGCCTTAAGGATAAGGAAATCTACCCGCCCATACAAGTAGGTTCCCTCTACCCTAGTACGTTATGCAGCTACTGCCACATCTGAAGCTACTAGTGCACTCGCCTTACTCAACAAGCCCTCAGGCGAAGAGTGCGCCCCGCCTAAACGTAACATATTGTTCATACATAAATACTTATAATATCATAATACATTATTCCTTTTTTGTCATTATTCAATCATACACATTCGTTCATGTTCATAGCTTAAACATTGCATTTCATTTCACTTTAAGTGACTCTTTCCCATTTTACATTGTTCACATTTCACATTTCATTTCCATTCCATTCATTTCCCTTTTCATTTCATTTTATTTCATACCTAACATCTTTCAACTGTTTTACCCAGCATCTTTCAACTGTTTTACCCAAAATTTTTCAGCTGTCATACATTTACCCAGTATCTTTCAGTTGTTTTACCCAGTATTTTTCAGCTGTTTACATGGTTGCATTAACACACACAAGCAACATAGTCCATATCATGTTTTATTCACAATGCATTACTTACTTAACCTGCATCTCATACATTTAACATATATTTGCACAGAATCTCATGCCACACAGTTTAGCAATAAAATTCATACATTGCCTGTAAAATAAGTCAACCAACATTTAATATTTATATACTGAAAATACCTTTCATTTCTTACATAATTATCCTGAAAATATTTTCCACTTTCATCAGTTCATTTTCGCATATACATATCTAATAAACAACTCTAAACTCAGAAAAACATAATTTATATGGTTGGCATTTTAAACCCATACCGAAACATATACACATATATATAACACAATTCATTTTTCATTAAATTCATAAAAATTTTGGTTTAATATATATTTTTTCCCTTACCTAGTTTCTTGAACTACGCTAACAAGGACCCCAAAAAGATGCCTGCGGCGCTCACTCGGACCCTAAAATTAAAAATTATAGTTCCATGTAATTAATCCTAAATAAAATATTATTTTAATATTTCCTAAACTCATAAATTCTAAATAAATAAATATATTCTTAAATTTAGCCAAATTATCAAATTTCTCAAATCTCACTCTTGCTTTAGAGTGGGGCCTAAAAAAACCCCAATTGGAACTTTACTTATGTCAAAATGACGACAATCACAACTAAAATCCCGTGGTGGTGCCTGATCGTCGATTCAACAGTAGATTTAACTAGAAATTGAGAAATTATAGAAAATATGTCTTTCCTTAGGAATGGTGCCTATGCCGCTCCCACGATAAATCTGTTCCAGTAGAAATATCGGTGGCGGAGTTAGGAACCCAACGATACCTTCCGTTTCGAATATTCATCAAGAAATGAGGGGAGAGTGAGGCGGAGATAGAGAGTGGACGAGGAGCAGGAGAGAGCACATAGAGATACAGAGAGAGATCTCTGTGATTCTAAGAAGCTTCTGCTTCCTTCTTTTCTTTTCTTTTTCTTTTCTTTTTTTTTTTCCTTTTACTTTAACTTAACGTGTGTATATATATATATATATATATATATATATATATATATATATATATATATCTTATTTCAATATGTTTTTTTTTCCTTATCATACTATTTATTTTACTTATTAATTTAATTATATTTAATTAATTAATTAACTAATTAATAATTACTCTTAATTTTTTTCATACTATTTCTTTTTACTTGTTTATTTCATAAATTAATTTAATAATGTTTAACTAATTAATTGATTAATAATTTTAATTTATTAATTAATAATTTTTTTTCGGGTTATTACAAAGTATGGGGATTAGTTCCTAGATATGAGGATAAGACAATTATTAGAACAAAATGGATATATAAGAACAAGAAAGATGAACGTGGGATAGTTGTTAGAAATAAGGCAACACTAGTAGCTCAGGGATTTAACTAGGAAGAAGGAATAGATTTTGAAGAAACCTTTGCACCTATAGCTAGAATGGAAGCTATTCGAATGCTTTTAGCCTATGTTACTTTTAAGGATTTCAAGTTATATCAAATGGATGTCAAAAGCGCATTTTTAAATGGCTACATAAGTGAAGAGGTATATGTAGAACAACCCCCAAGCTTTGAAAACCAGAAGAATCCAAATCACGTTTATAGACTAACAAAAGCCTTGTATGGTTTAAAGCAAGCTCCTAGAGCTTAGTATGAGAGATTAAGCAGCTTTCTACTGGACAATGGATTTATCAAAGGAAGGATAGACACAACACATTTTATAAAGTCTAAGAAAGATGACATGCTCCTAGTTCAAGTATACGTAGATGATATCATTTGGAGCTACAAATAAAGACTTGTGCAATGAGATTACTAGCACTATGTAAAATGAATTTGAGATGGGCATGATGGGTGAACTAAATTTCTTCCTAAGACTTCAAATCAAACAAGCAAAACATGGAATCTTTATAAATCAATCAAAGTACATTAGAGATCTGCTAAAAAAGTTTAATATGAAAGATGGAAAAATACTAGGAACACCTATGGGCTCTTCTTTGAAATTAGACAAAGATGAACAAGGTATACCAGTAGATGTCAAGCTCTACCATGGAATGATCGGTAGCTTAGTATATCTAACTACCAGCAGACCTGACATAACGTTTAGCATATGTTTGTACGCAAGATTTCAGGCTACACTAAAAGAGTCACATTTGTTAGCTGTTAAACGAATACTTAGATACCTGATAGGAACTGTGGAACTTGGGTTATGGTATCTTAAGTATACATCTTTTGAGATTATCAGCTATTCAGATGCTGATTTTGCTGGTAGCAAAGTGGATAGGAAGAGCACGAGTGGTACATGTCATTTCTTATGACATTCGTTAGTCTCTTTGTTTTCCAAGAAGCAGAATTCAGTAGCTCTTTCCATAGCTGAAGCAGAATACGTAGCGGCAAGAAGTTATTGTGCTCAAACACTATATATGAAGCAACAACTAACAGATTTTGGATTAAACTATAACACAATTTCTATAAGATGCGACAATACGAGTGCAATAAACATCTCAAAGAATCCTATATTACATTCATGAACTAAACATATAGAAATTTGACATCATTTTCTTTGTGATCAATTCAAAAATTAATACCCTAGGTAAATCCCCTAATAGCAGTATTACACAACCTTATGGTCAATTTAATGCGGATAAATTAAATCAATTTAAATATGCAGGGGAAATTAAATTGCTCAATGAAATTAACCAAGCAAGCACAGATAGCGGTAAATAAGAGATGACACCTAGAAATATTATTGATGTTCGGCAAACTGCCTACGTCCCTGCCTTGGCTAACAAGCACAAGGATTACCACTATAAGGCTCACTTAACAGGTGGAGCGGCACCTAAACAATTAGGTCAATTAGCATAGGGCGAACCTCAACCTTTACAACCAATCCTTATCGGGCTGGATTATCGCCCCCTTAGGCCACGCCTGGAATACAACAGATTTCTCAAACAAATTTACATACAACTAGAATGCTTCTTATCTAAGCAGATAATGTACCAATCTAATCAATACACCACCGAATAATATGATGAAGTAAGCTCAATGTGGTCTAAGTGTCTACTCTCAAATATTTATGCACGTATTGCAATCAGTGTGTGAGAGTGTAAATGATATGATCTTTGTGTCAAAATAATGATTTCAATCACAATGCACAAACAAAGATCCTTAGCACACTTTAAATATCTTAACAAATATTTTTCTCAAAATATGAACCTCAAGAGATATTCATATTTAGTTTATAAAAACAATTTGACCTTTGTGCTCAAGATGATAAAATCAATCAAAGGATATTGCTACAAATATCTTTTAGCACATGGACAAATATCTCAACAAATATTTCTAGAAGTAAACCACATGAGATATTTAAAGATGATTTGAAAAGTATTTTTGGCAATCAAAAAGCAATGTGAACTCCTTGAGATATTGCAATGTGAATGCAATACTCACAAGCTCAAATGAAGTTTTCCTAAGGAAGACTTATCAATAAAGTCTCCTAGGAAAAAAACTTAAAGCTTTGCTCCCAAAGAAAATAATCTCAATCAACCAAGCAAGGGAGAGCAATAGCTTAATGATAATAACACTCAAGCACGCACTTACAAGGGATTTTAGCAATAAGAACTAGAAATAGTGAGTGTAGGAGGCTTCAAAATAAGTATATTAGATTTTTGAATTTCAGAGAATTTTGCTAATTAAGATTGCTAATTAGGTGCTAATATTTTCAAATTGGGGGGGGGGGGTATATATAGAATACCCCATAATTATAACCTTCTAGGACACATAGGATATTATTAGGATTGTTTTAAAACGTTTTAGCACAATTAACCCCGTTTAAAAAATTTAACCGTGGTAAAAAAATTATCCAACCCGAGAGCACCGATCGACCAAACTTAAGGTTCGGTGGACCAAGTGACAGAGTTTGGTCAACTGTGCAAAAAATGAACTGAGAGTCTAGTCGACTGCACTAAGGATCTTAAGGGCGATTTTTCCAATTCCGCATAGCTCGGTCGACTAGGCGATTTTGAACTAGGTAGTTCGGTCAACCGGGTGGTTGGATTCTCCCACGTGGGGGTTCAGTCGACCAGTGCATTGCCCATATAAATCTGGTCAATTAATCGAGGAGTCAAAATGTTGACCTAGTGGGAGTTTGGTCGACCAAGTTGTGTGAACTTGGCAAGGTACGATCGATCGAGCTATGGACAAATTGTTGACCTCCGACGTGTTTGGTCGACTGAATGTCCTTATACATTTTGGTTTGGTTGACCAAACATGCATTTTTAATGCATTTTGGTTCTAATCCCCTTATACATTAACCCTATTCATACTAGCACAAATGTATATGTATGCATGTGGGTCCTAAGGTCATTCTAGGTCTTTTTTAGCTCACCTATCATATCATGCACGTAATGCATTTGATTATTACAAGCCATTTTTCTTCTATTTACTATTACAGGCCCACATTACATAAAATGAATTTAAAGTACAACATAAATATGGTCTTCAGGGTCTTCAAGCTCCATTTCATGTGCCATCATTTTGATTTGCCAATTATATACCTGCACATATCCTTAGATAGTCGTCAAATAAAACAAATATTTGTCATTATCAAAACCGGGTGTGACCTATAAAGTCAACATTCTTCCCCTTTTTGATGATGACAAATACACCATGCAAAAAATGGGTATAGCCTTAGAAGGCTCCCCCTAACAATATGCATTGTGTAAAAGTTTTCCAATGCAAATAATTTTTCTTAAGTGCAACCCAAATTTTGCCACTTGTCCATCTCCCCCTTTTGGAAACAACAAAAAGGGCTATGAAAGTAATAACTTTACGTAATGGGTATAAATCATTAGTATACACGATAAGTTAGGGAATTTTAAAAAAATTTCGGCAGCATGCTGTTTGAAAATAGGACATTTTCTAAAAAAAATCCTATATAAAAATGACCTGTTTTGAGTTTTTAAGATCTAATAGTTTATCCACAACTACTCAACTCAAACAGTTCCAGTATGATCAATACATAAAACATAAATACAATTATAATCATTCAGTAGATGTGAGAATTGTGCCTTGCAAAACATAACCAATTTCATAATGTCCAAGCCAACGAAAGATACTATTTTTTTTATTAATTGTTGGACTTTGAAATTATTAGACAGCTCCCCCTAAGTTTATGCAAACTATGAAATATCTAGGAAGCATCTCTACTATGCATGAGACCTAGTTCATGTCTAATTTGTATAAACCTATCTTCTGGAAGTGGTTTAGTGAAAATATCCGCCCACTCTCACTAGTGCATACAAACTCAAGAGCCACATCCCCTTTTTGCACATGATCACAAAGGAAGTGATGTATAATTTCATTGTGTTTTGTTCGTGAATGCGAGATAGGATTTTTAGAGATGTTGTTTGCACTAGTATTATCACATTTAATCAGGACCATATCATAGTGCAATCCAAAGTCCACAAGTTATTGTTTCATATAAAGAGTTTGAGCACCACAACTTCCAGTCGCAATATATTCTACTTTGGCTGTGGATAAGGCAACTGAGTTATGTTTCTTGGAGAACCAGGAAATGAGAGATTGTCCTAAAAAGTGACAAGTGCCTCCAGTGCTTTTCCTATCAACCTTACTACCGGCAAAGTCAACATTAGTATAACTCACAATCTCAAAAGTAGTATACTTAGGATACCATAAGCCTAACTCTATGGTTCCAACTAGATACCTAAGGATTCGTTTAACTACTAATAGATGAGATTCCTTAGGAGCGGCTTGAAACCTAGCACACATGCATACACTAAACATGATATCAGGTCAACTAGCAGTAAGATATAGGAGACTCCCAATCATGCCACGATATAATTTTACATCAACAGGGATTCCTTGTTCATCTTTATCAAGCTTAGTGGAAGAACTCATAGGTGTACCAAGAATTTTGCTGTCTTCTATGTTAAATTTCTTTAACAAATCCCAAACATGTTTGGATTGGCATCTAAAAGTTCCATATTTAGCTTGTTTAATTTGCAGCCCTAAAAAGAAACTAAGCTCACCCATCATGCTCATTTCAAATTCACTTTGCATGCATTTGGCAAACACATTACACAACTCATCATTGATTGCTCCAAAAATGATATCGTCAACATAAATTTGAACTAGGAGCATATCATCATTTTTGGATTTGATGAAAAGTGTGGTGTCAATCTTGCCACGGATAAACCCATTTTCTAGCAGAAAACCGCTAAGCATCTCATACCAACCTCTAGGAGCTTGTTTCAATCCATACAAGAGCTTAGACAACTGGTATACATGATCTGGATATTTATGTTTTTCAAAATCGGGTGGTTGTTCTACATACACTTTCTCATTAATATATAAATTTAGAAAAAGGCTTTTAACTTAAAACAATTTAAAGTTTTTAAAAGCAGCATAAGCAAATAGCATACGAATGACTTCCATCCAAGCAACAAGAGCATAGGCTTCATCAAAATCAATTCCCTTTTCCTGATTATAACCCTGGGCAACTAGTCTAGCCTTATTCCTAGTTACTACCCCATTCTCATCTTTCTTATTTCTATATACCCATTTGGTTCCTATAATTATATGATCATTAGGCGTAGGAGTTAGGGTCCACACTTTGTTTCTTTCAAATTGATTGAGTTCTTCTTGCATGGACATGACCCAAGACTCATCCTCCATTGCTTCTTTAATATTTTTAGGTTCTTCTTGGGACAAGAAAGCATAATGACTCACTAGGTTCTTCAAGGAAGATCTTGTGGCTACACCACGGGAAGGTTCACCTATTATTTGATCTATAGGATGGCTCCTATTGAATTTCCAATCCCTAGGGAACTCTTGAATTTCATTGTCATTGTTATTATCTTCAGATGATTTATCATTAACTTTTAAATTTTCAATTGCATTGTTTTAAATGAATAACTTGTCTAAGCATTTTCTAATGTCAATGTCATCTTCATCATCTCTCTTAGAAAATGGATTAGATTCATCAAATACAACATGAATAGACTCAATGATAGTTAGAGTTCTCTTATTAAATACTCTATATGCTTTACTATTAAGAGAATGACCTAAGAAAATGCCTTCATCAGATTTAGTATCAAATTTCCCTAAATGCTGATTATCCCTAAGCACAAAGCATTTATAGCCAAACACATGAAAATAGGAAGTATTAGGTTTATAGCCGTTCTAGATTTCATAGGGTGTTATATTAAGAGATGGCTTGATCAGAACCGTATTCATTACATAACATGTAGTACTAATTACTTCAGCCCGGAAATATTTAGGTAGATTATGTTCATTTAGCATTGTCCTACCCATTTCTTGTAATGATCTATTCTTTCTTTCTACCACACCATTTTGTTGAGCAGTCCTAGGTGCAGAAAAGTTATGTGACATGCCTTCTAGATCACAATAATTTTCTATGCCATCATTTTTGAATTCAATGCCTCTATAAATACTTATGTGAGTTATCTTATAGACTTTTTCATTTTGAATTCTCCTACATAGCTTAGTAAACAGTTCACAAGATTCATTTTTATGTGAGAGAAATAACACCCATGTGAACCTAAAATAATCATCAACAATCACAAAAGCATATGATTTTCCACCTAGACTTTGCACTAAATTAGGACCAAATAGATCTAAGTGAAGCATTTCAAGTGGTCTAGAGGTAGATTTGAACTTCTTTTTCTTAAAGCTTGATTTTGTTTGCTTACCCATTTGACATGCATCACATATTTTATCTTTCACAAATGGTGTTTTAGGCAAGCCTTTTACTAAATCTTTCATGACTTTCTTCTTTTTCCTAGCATCCTTTTTCAGTAGTGGGCAATCCGGTTTGATGTGCCAAACCTTGTTGCAATTTTAGCACGTGGGGGAATTTGATTTTTCTTTTATTTTACTAGATTCTCCCTTTTCAAATGCAAAGTCCTTATATCTTTTGTATGACTTTCTATTCTTCTTGAAGAATTTGCTGAATTTTCTAGTTAGCATGGTTATATCATCCTTCGAATCAGGTTTACTTCATTCACTAGATGTATTAATAGAAGTTTTCAATGCAGTCATTTTCTTTACCCTATTATGTTCATTAAATCTCTCATTTATAGCTCTACCCTCATAAATGGCTGCAGCCTTTGCTTTCCAAATAGGAGGCAGACCTCTAAGGATCTTCCTAATCATCTCATATGTAGGGTAGGTCTTTCCTAACGCATGCAGTGAGTTTATAATGTGTGTGAATCTAGTATACATGCTCTGAATGGACTCACCAACATTCATCCTAAAGACCTCATATTCACTAGTCAGCATATCTATCATACTATCTTTTACATCCCCAGTACCTTCACTACTAAACTCATTTACATTAAGATCACAATACAATTTATTCATAGTAGTGTCATTCAAACTAACAGCTTTCATATCATCATCATTATATTCTTTCTCATTTTTAGGAACTCTAGTCTCACCCTCTATTTTCATAAGAACATAATTTCCTTTAGAGAAAATCCTCCATACCTTCCAATCTATATTTTGAAGGTAGATGTGCATCCTCTGTTTCTAGAAGTGTAATTAACACCAATGAAAATCAGAAGTCGTGTGGAAAATGGTCCCTCAGGGAAAGGGGTCACAATGCTATGAGCCATCTAAGATTTTATGCAAATTAACTATTGAGTCTATGTTACGTGGCTCTGATACCAATTGTTAGCTTTACCGTGAACCCAAGAAGGGGGTGGATTGGTATTTTCAAAAATTAATGCCCTAGCTAAATCCCCTAAAAACAATATTACTTAACCTTATGGTAAATCTAATGCGGATAAATTAAATCAATTTAACTATGCAGGGGAAATTAAATTGCTCAATGAAATTAACCAAGCATGCATCAGAAAGTAGTAAATAAGAGATGACACCCAGAAATGTTATCGAGATTTGACAAACTACCTACGTCCCCGCCTTGACTAACAAGCACAAGGATTACCACTATAAGACTCACTAAATGGGTGGAGTGGCACCTAAACAACGAAGTCAATTAGCACAGGGATGACCTCAACTTTTACAACCAATCCTTATCGGACTGGATTACCACCCCCTCATGCCACACCTAGAATACAACATATTTCTAAAAAAAAAAAATTGCGTACAACAAGAATGCTTCTTATCTAAGCAGATTATATACCAATCTAATCAATACACCACCGAATAATATGATGAAGTAAGCCCAATGTGGTCTAAGTGTCTACTCTTAAATATTTATGCAAGTATTACAATCAATGTGTGAGAGTATAAATGATATGATCTTTGTGTCAAAATAATGATTTCAATCAAAATGCACAAACAAAGATCCTTAGCACACTTTAAATATCTAAAAAAATATTTTTCTCAAAATATGAACCTCAAGAGATATTCAAATTTAGTTTATAAAAACAATTTGACCTTTGTGTTCAAGATGATAAAATCAATCAAAGGATATTGCTCCAAAGATCTTTTACCACATGGACAAATATCTCAACAAATATTTCTCAAAGTGAACCACACGAGATATTTAAAAATGATTTGAAAAGTATTTTAAGCAATCAAAAAGCAATGTGAACTCTTTGAGATATTGCAATGAGAATGCAATACTCAAAAGCTCAAATGAATTTTTCGTAAGGAAGATTTATCAATAAAGTCTCCTAGGTAAAAAAAGCTTAAAGTTTTGCTCCCAAAGAAAATAATCTCAATCAACCAAGCAAGGGAGAGCAATAGCTTAATGATAAGAATACTCAAGCACACACTTACAAAGGGATTTTAGCAATAAGAACTCGCAAGAGTGAGTGTAGGAGGCTTCAAAATGAGTATATGAGATTTTTGAATTTCAGAAAATTTTGCTAATCAAGATTGCTAATTAGGTGCTAATCTTTTCAAATGAGGGGGTATATATAGAATGCCTCATAATTATAACCATCCAAGACACATAGGGTATTATTAGGATTATTTTAAAACATTTTCGCACAATTAACCCTGTTTAAAAAATTTAACCGTGGTAAAAAAATTGTCCAACCCGAAAGCACTAGTCAACTGAACTTAAGGTTCGGTGGACCAAGTGACAGAGTTCCGTCAATCGTGCAAAAAATGAACTAAGAGTTCGATTGACCGAACTTAGGGTCTCAAGGGCGATTTTTCCAATTCCGCACAGTTCGATCGACTTGATGATTTTGAACTAGGTAGTTCGATCGACCAGGCAGTTGGATTCTCCCACGTAGGGGTTTGGTTGATTAGGGTATTGCCCGTATAAATATGGTCGGTCGACCGAGGAGTCAAAACCCGGTGGGAGTTCGGTCGACCAAGTTGTGTGAATTTGGCAAGGTATGGTTGACGTAGCTATGGTCAAACTATTGACCTCCGACGTGTTCGGTCGACCGAATGTTCATATACATTTTGGTTCGGTCGATCGAACATGAATTTTTAATGCATTTTGGTTCTAATCCCCTTATACATTAACCCTATTCATATTAGCACATATGTTTATGCATGCATGTGGGTCCTAAGGTCATTTTAGGTCTTTTTGAGCTTACCTATCATATCATGCGTGTAATGCATTTGATTATTACAGATCATTTTTCTCCTATTTACTAGTACAAGCTCGTGTTACATAAAATGAATTTAAAGTACAACACAAATAAGGTCTTTAGGGTCTTCAAGCTCTACTTCATGTGCCATCATTTTGATTTGCTAATTATATACCTACACATATCCTTTGACCGGTGCAAACTGCAAGTGCACAGTATCGTAGTTTTATAATATAGTGATGTGTAGAGTATCGTCCTTAGGGATTGATGTCTTAATTTTACCAAGTACCGAAATTTTACTAACCTTGATTTTATTTAGAAAAATTAACAATTTTAGATTGCAAAATTTAAACAAAGCTACTTTAAATAAACTATTCAGGAGAATTTAAAACTGGATACCGCGTGTCAAATTGATGATGGTGAAAACTTCTAGGAAACCGATTTCACCTAGTTTCTTACTATGCTTTACTCATTTAGCTAATTTAACTTCGTTTTCTCTGTTTGTTAGCAAATCACCAATTTTTCCAAAAGCCTCTTTCGATAGTCAATCGGAACCTATTCTTGTTTATTATTAAACATAAGAGTATGCAAATTAATAACGCAAGAACGCAATAAGACCCTCGATTTTTAATGCTACGTAGGTTCATACAAGTCTTTCGATCTCTATATTTACCTACGCTGAATTATCCAAGATCTATCCTATAATCCCCCCTTTCGGTAGCAAATCACAAGACTAAAATCATTTAATTAATGGCCAGTTAATTAAAAGCATTAGGCACAGAATAACTCAAACAAACATTAATGAAAACTACTTCAGATTAGCATCAAAGAGCAAGCATAGTTCGAAACTGGCTACATCGTTTTCCTAGAATTCAAAATTTTAGTTCATTCCGAAAATTAAATCCAACATAACAGATTTCACCATATTTTCTTCAATTTGGAGCGTACGGAAAAGATCAACACTCGCTGCACTGCCGTCGCGCGTCACGAACACCCCGAACACCGCCGTTGTTCGCCGCCTTCCGATTCTGAAAAGATAGTATTTTCGCGTCCTTCCAACTCTCCTTTTCTGGCTGTGTGTGTATATTCGCAGTACCCTCCAAAAGAAAACCACAAGAAAGCTCCCAAAAAGATAATTTTTCCAAGAAAATTTTCGTGGTTTGGCCTCCCTTGTGTCTCCCAAGAAAAATCTTTTTTTTTTTTTTCTATGGTGCGGCCTCTCTCCCTCTAGCCCCAGCGCACGCTGCTCTCTCCCTCTCTTCTTACACACGGCTCCCTCCACAAGGAAACCCTCCTTTGACTTTTCCAATTCCTTTCCTTTTTGTCCTTTCTTTCTTTGCTTTTCTTTCCTTTCTTTTTTTCTTTCCATTCTTTTGTCTTTCCTTTGTATGTACCCAGCGCACATTGCCCTTATGAGATGACCCGGCTGCATGGCTGGTTCACATCTCATTTTTTGATTTTTTGATTTTTTTTTTTTTTTTCAAAGGTACATGAACTGCCCTCCTTTTTCAAGCCCACTTTCGACCCTCTTACAGCTAGTAACTCTCACAGCTTAAAACATAAAAGATGTAGAGCTCTTTTTCATATTTTCCCAGAATTTTGAATCATCTCGATCGCAGCTCGTATGAGAAAGTTATGCCAAGATTACGAAGAATTGTCGAAAAAATCCATAAAACGGCGTATGCTAACTTCACGTCTGATTTTGGCCTTGATGAGATTGCAAAGTACCGTTGGTTTTTTTTAGCTTCCAACAGTTGCTCTGCAATAAAAAACACTAAAATTTCATACATTACTCAATAAAACCCAAATTTTATAAATAGAACACAATGTTAGAATATTGAGAGTAGTTAGGCATTTAAATACAAAATATCATTCGCAATGCATGAATTAAAGCACCTAATTACGCAATTTAAGCGCGTAATCACACCCCCCAACTAAGGTTTTGCTAGTCCCTAGCAAATAACATGAATGCAATTTAGGGTGGTGTCATACCAATTTCAATGACTGAATACACAGGTAACACAACTATACCCTTTCACATACAGGAATATCACCAAATTACACACAAACTCATTCATACCCAATTCACGCAACTTCGAAGTAAGTCATTCATGCAAATCTCATCATTATATAGCCATTAAGAACAGTAAACTCACGTAAAATTAACCAGCGAGCACAATTCAGAGTTAATGTAGCCATATAAATTCAAGTATAAATAGGCGAAATGTTGAAGCATATGTAATGTGTGTGACTCATTACACCCAGGATATCCGTGGACACCTAAAGAACTGTCGCTTTGACTCGGCCTAACTGGTATACTCTCAAAAACACTCAAAAAAGATGGGTTCACTCATCGTATGTGAGGAGGAGTGTCATGATCAAACATTCCACATACTGCAAGGAACAAACGCTAAATGTATGGAGTGGACTAGTCTGAAAAGGATCAAGCCTATTTAGGAGGTGTCGGGTCCTTCACCCTAGCATCTTCTCACCTACTCGCCATGTCCAACCGAGACCACCCTAGATCAACTTATTCACAAACTAGGCGTGAATACATCTGAGGCATTAGGCGGGTGAAGAGTCTTCATATGTGGATAACATGCGTCTTGTCCTTGACTTTTGTTGTAGTTGTGTGGAGCAGGTATTAATCTTTCACCTCTTGTAGGGTATTTCTATTTCTCTTTTTCTTTCTTTTGCTTATTTTTCAATTTCTTTCTTTTCATGGTCAATTAGGACAATCATAACACTTCTTTTATTGTTTTCATACCACCCATGTGCATTAAACTTGAACAAGAGTCCATGAAATAATTCTATTTCTAGGGGTGGTTCGGCCTTCACATCTACAAGACCTAAGTTTTTATCTCCCCACTAGATGTCACCTCTAGGCTAGCAATTCAAAAACCAAGACTAGTGTACAAAGAGTATCCAGAAAAAAATAGGGAAAGTTGAGTTTCATGAACTCTGAGTTGACGTCAAAACTCGAAAGAGCGATAAATGGCTCAACAGTACCTCACAAGGTGTCAAAGTCTCCACGGGTGCTCTCTCAGTGTTCACAAGGAACCCTAAGTGTTACAAGTCACGTGAACGTGTATTGTTTAGCCTCAAGAGATACCATGTAGATACAAGAGTTTATATAGCCAGATTAACACAATTGCACTACCAATCAACTTTCAATGAGTTACGATTCCTAGTTTAGCCATATAAATAGGAACCACACATAAATGACCCAAGTATGTACTCCTAGGTTATATGCAGGTATATGAAGGGCATAAGTAGTGTCACGCATGGCCTAATCATCCATATTCACACATTTTTTTTTCAATGTTATTCAAAAATGAGAAGGATTGAAGAAAAGAAAGAAACTTCCTTGACTTATTGGTGAATCCGTCGAGGAGTTTAATTTTCAGCTCTGTACTCATGCCAAATAAACCTACATCGAAAATCTAAATTATTCAAAAGTGCATAGATAAATTAATAAATGATAAAGATAAAGGAAATAAACAAAATAAAAACTCTTTGGGTTGCCTCCCATAATCGCTTGTTTTAACGTCTCCAGCCAGACGTTTCAATCTTCATCAACCAGGATCACCAAGAGGAATAAATGCACAGTTCCTCTCCATTTGTTCTCCATAATAGTGCTTCAATCTCTGACCATTAACTCTGAATATATTCCCTGGGAAGAGTTTTAATCGTGAGTTGAAGAATAGAACCTGTTGTCCTGGAGCAAACTCACACCTAAGAATTTGTTTTTCTTGCCACTTCTTCGTCTGCTCTTTGTAGATTTTTGCATTTTCATACGCATCACCCGAGAATGCATAGCGAAGATGCTCAGGGAATTGTTTCAAATCTAGAGATATAGGTTGTTGCGTCTTTCCTTTAGAGATTACAGAATCCGTCCTTGCTACCATAGGTTCTAGCCTCCCCACACGCTGCTGTGTTGTAATCTGCTGCAAGGATCGTTCTAGGTGATCAACTTGTACATCTTTTTGAAAGACTTTTTCTACACCTTGCTGAATGACATCTACCTGAAAGCAAGTGCTTGGATCTTCTAGGAATCACATGTCTTGGTAGATGTTGAACATAACCTCTTCCTTATCCACTCTCAATGTTAACTCATCCTTTTGAACATCAATTAAAGCCCTTCCAGTGGCCAAGAATGGTCGGCCAAGAATTAGCGGGACTTCTTGGTCTTCCTCCATATCTAACACTACAAAATCAGCAGGAAAAATAAATTTATCCACTTTTACCAATACATCTTCTATGATTCCACATGGATACTTGATGGATCGGTCTGCTAGTTGCAACGAAATGGTTGTTTGTTTCATCTCTCCAAGTCCCAATTTCCTGCAAACAGAAAGTGGCATAAGATTAATACTAGCACCAAGATCACATAAAACTTTATCAAAAAATAAATTTCCAATAGTGCAAGGCAAAGTAAAACTCCCTGGATCTTTTAATTTTTTAGGCAATTTCTTTTGAAGAATAGCACTACACTCCTCAGTAAGCTTCACTGTTTCGAACTCCTCCAACCTTCTTTTCTTTGAAATGATGTCCTTCAGGAATTTGACATAGTTTGGCATTTGTTCCAAGGCATCTGTAAGAGGAATATTTATGTGAATTTTCTTAAAAATATCCAAAAACTTAGAAAATTGCTTATCTAACTTTTGTTTTTGAAAACGTTGAGGATAAGGAAGTGGAGTAGAGAGAATAGGAGGATTGTCAGGAATTGAAATTGATGGAAGCGTGTCCGTCTCTCTTGGTGTATCATCCACAATCTTCTCTTCTTCCCCTTTATTCTTGCTTCGACCATTCTTTTCAGGTGTAGGTGTGGACATAGTTTCCTTTGCTGGTGATTTATCAATTTCTCTTCCACTCCTAAGTGTGATGACATTGCATTGTTCCTTAGGATTCACTTCTGTGTTGCTAGGAAAAGTTCCTCTCTGTTGGGTATTTATAGTCGTGGCCAGTTGCCCAATTTGTATTTCAAGGTTCTTCATAGTGGCTCCCATGTTGTTGCAATGAGTCTCAATGTTGTCTAGCCGTGCATCTGTCTTTTTAAACCTTGCTTTTGTCTCCTCAACAAAAGATATCATGGCATCCTCAAGTGACATCTTCTTCTCACCTTGATGACTTTCAAATCCTGTAGGAGGTTGCAGCACATTCCTTGTATTTCCATAAGACAAATTCTCATGATTTCAAAGCCCTGAATGGTAATATTGTGGCAAAGGATCACCACGATAATTGTAGTTCCGATTATTGATGTATTGAACCTGCTCTTGACTCGCTCCAATACTCGAATCTATCCTACTTGTAGCTACCACATATTCTGCACCTTGTGGTATCCTCTGGGTTGTCAAAGATGAAATCTGATGAGACAAAGAAGCAACTTGAGCTGAAAGTGCAGCAAACGGCTCCAATTCATGAATTCCAGCAACTTTCTTAGCCATAGTTCTTTCAGTTGGCCATTGATAGTTATTTGAGGCCATTTCTTCCAAAAGAGCAGTAGCACCCTCAGGTGTCTTTGACATCAAAGTTCCCCCAGATGCAGCATCAACTAAAGTCCGCGTTTGCCCATTTAACCCATTATAAAACATTTGAATTTGCAACCAATCAGGCAATCCATGTTGTGGGCAGCGTCGAATCAAATCTTTATACCTTTCCCATGCTTCATAAAGTGATTCAAAATCATGTTGCTTGAATTGACCAATCTCACTCCTGAGTTGAGCTGTTTTTGCAGGTGGAAAGAATTTAGCCAGAAATTTTTCAGCCATGTCCTGCCAACTAGTAATACTCCTAGGTTGTAGCGACTGTAGCCAACCTCTTGCTTTGTCCCTCAAAGAGAAAGGGAATAATCTTAGTCTAATGGTGTCTTCAGTAACACCATTGATCTTCACAATATCACAATTCTCCAAAAACATCGCTAGATGGATATTAGGATCATCAAGTGGCGATCCACTGAATTGGGCCTGCTGCACCATGCTGATTAATGCAGGTTTGAGCTCAAAATTGTTGGCATTAATGGGCTGGCGTCTGATACCCGAATAATTGTCATTCACAACTGGTCGCACATAATCCTTCAAGGCGTGTGGCTGCGCATTATCTTATCCGTTCTCCATGACTAATACCCTCTTTTTCCTTAGTGCTCTGAGCATTCTTTCAATCTCCGAATCAAAAGGAATAATGTCACATGTTCTAGCACTGCACATCCAACATAAAAACACACCAGAAATACAAAAAAAAATAATAATAAAATAAAATAAAGAAAATAAATAAATAAAAATATAAAAATAAAATTCTAAATTAAAACCAAGATTACTTTGTATCGATATTGACAAAAATAAGAAAAACTCAATCCCCGGCAACGGCGCCAAAAACTTGACCGATGCAAACTGCAAGTGCACAGTATCGTAGTTTTATAATATAGTGATGTGTAGAGTATCGTCCTCAGGGATTGATGTCTTAATTTTACCAAGTATCGAAATTTTACTAACCTTGATTTTATTTAGAAAAATTAACAATTTTAGACTGCAAAATTTAAACAAATCTACTTTAAATAAACTATTCAGGAGAATTTAAAACTGGATACCGCGTGTCAAATTGATGATGGTGAAAACTTCTAGGAAACTGATTTCACCTAGTTTCTCACTATGCTTTACTCATTTAGCTAATTTAACTTCGTTTTCTCTGTTTGTTAGCAAATCACCAATTTTTCCAAAAGCCTCTTTCGATAGTCAATCGGAACCTATTCTTGTTTATTATTTAACATAAGAGTATGTAAATTAATAACGCAAGAACGCAACAAGACCCTCGATTTTTAATGCTACGTAGGTTCATACAAGTCTTTCGATCTCTATATTTACCTACGCTGAATTATCCAAGATCTATCCTATAATCCCCCCTTTCGGTAGCAAATCACAAGACTAAAATCATTTAATTAATGGCCAATTAATTAAAAGCATTAGGCACAGAATAACTCAAACAAACATTAATGAAAACTACTTCAGATTAGCATCAAAGAGCAAGCATAGTTCGAAACTGGCTACATCGTTTTCCTAGAATTCAAAATTTTAGTTCATTCCGAAAATTAAATCCAACATAATAGATTTCACCATATTTTCTTCAATTTGGAGTGTACGGAAAAGATCAACACTCGCCGCACTGCCGTCACGCGTCACGAACACCCCGAACACGGCCGTTGTTCGCCGCCTTCCGATTCTAAAAAGATAGTATTTTCGCGTCCTTCCAACTCTCCTTTTCTGGCTGTGTGTGTATCTTCGCAGCACCCTCCAAAAGAAAACCACAAGAAAGCTCCCAAAAAGATAATTTTTCCAAGAAAATTTTCGTGGTTTGGCCTCCCTTGTGTCTCCCAAGAAAAATCTTTTTTTTTTTTTTCTATGGTGCGGCCTCTCTCCCTCTAGCCCCAGCACACGCTGCTCTCTCCCTCTCTTCTTGCACACGGCTCCCTCCACAAGGAAACCCTCCTTTGACTTTTCCAATTCCTTTCCTTTTTGTCCTTTCTTTCTTTGCTTTTCTTTCCTTTCTTTTTTTCTTTCCATTCTTTTGTCTTTCCTTTGTATGTACCCAGCGCACACTGCCTTTATGAGATGACCCGGCTACATGGCTGGATCACATCTCATTTTTTGATTTTTTGATTTTTTTTTTTCAAAGGTACATGAACTGCCCTCCTTTTCCAAGCCCACTTTCGACCCTCTTATAGCTTGTAACTCTCACAGCTTAAAACATAAAAGATGTAGAGCTCTTTCTTAGCTTTTCCTAGAATTTTGAATCATCTCGATCGGAGCTCGTATGAGAAAGTTATGCCAAGATTACGAAGAATTGTCGAAAAAATCCATAAAACGGCATATGCTAACTTCACGTCTGATTTTGGCCTTGATGAGATTGCAAAGTACCATTGGCTTTTTTTAGCTTCCAACAGTTGCTCTGCAATAAAAAACACCAAAATTTCATACATTACTCAATAAAACCCAAATTTTATAAATAGAACACAATGTTAGAATATTGAGAGTAGTTAGGCATTTAAATACAAAATATCATTCGCAATGCATGAATTAAAGCACCTAATTACGCAATTTAAGCGCGTAATCACTTAGATTACCATCAAATACAACAAGTATTTGTCATTATCAAAATCGGGTGTGACCTATAAGGTCAACACACACACACACGTATCTAAAAAATCAATTTATTAAAAAATTTTAAGAATCACAATCTTACCGATGCTACTCATGTGGGCGCACAAATCACCCTGGGTCTCCCCAGTTGATGGATGCACATCGGTTGTGTCGGTGATGCATCGGCATGGACATGCTCCGGCTGTATCGACACTGCAACATGGTCCTAACTAGTCGTACTGGTCAGCCTACGCCTCAATAGTCTAAGACCTAATGGTGTTATGTTTTCATAGAATATTGAAAAAGATAATTGCATATGAAATGGAATTATTTTAAATATGTTTTTAGTTATTCATACAGATTAGATATATGGAATGTTATATGACAACATAACATGCTTACCCCTATGAAGTGCAGTATGATTACAAATCCTTAGCATTAGTATCACCACTCTCAAGTATCTCTTTCCCCTTGGTGCAGTAATCCACCATTGTTTCATCTTCAATATCAGTTTCATTATTGTTGATGAAATCAATATGTACATCATCAATTTCAATGCCAATAGTCCCTGCATGTTTAGCCGTGGCACCAACCTTATTCAATGGTATAGGATCAGCTCCTTCCTCAGCAACATAATAATCACCAAGCGATGCTATATTCGAATCATATTGAGTTATTGCACTAACAGATGGATCAGCTTATTGGAAAGCATCCTCGATTACATTCTTATCCCCATCTAGGACTTCTATTATATCATACAAACTATTGGGCTGAATTTTTTGTGCCACATGCCAATCACCCTTCAATTTTGTGTCCTTCAAGTAGAACACTTGTTATACCTGCATTGCTAGCACAAAAAGGTCATCTTCATACCATGTCTTACTAAAATTGACACTAGTAAAGTAGGTATCTGCGTTTATCCCACTCTTTTTATTGCTAATATCCTACTAGTCACACTTAAACAAGTAAACGAGTCTATTGGCTCCATAGTTTAGCTCAATAATATCATTTAAGATACCAAAATAGCCAGTCTCCTCATCTCCTTTTGTGACTAACATGACAACCCTACAATTTTTGGTTCTTCTCTGTAGTTCAAGAGACTTCGTATGAAATCTTAAGCCATTAACAATGCAAACAGTGTAGTGGTTAACTTGTTGATCGGAGCTACATGCCAACGCGTAAAAATCTTTACTTGCTATTAGTTCTTTATTATAATACATGAATTTCATCTAGTAAAAATAAGTTTAGATGAGTTCACCATCATTGAAATTTTACATTGCTTCAAACTCACATAAAATTTGTTACTCGCACATGTCCTAAACTAGTTGACAAATTCTTTCTTATGTCTTTCTTCAACACTCCTTTTCATTTTCCTTCACAAGTTTAACTTTGTGCAACACATTGCCATCCTCCATGTCCACTGCATTCCTCCCTCACAAGTCACCTAACATTTCAATTAACTCATTTGAACGTGTATCACCACCTCCTTTATTGGCCCCCTCATCTTCATCTTCATCATCATCGCTTAGAACTTTGTAATCTTTATCATGAAACACCCATCTTGTGTAGCTATTATCCATTCCATAGTCTAATAAATGTTTTCTAACCAAATCAATGTGTCAAAAATGTTATGTTTTGGCATTTATTGCAAGGAAACCTTATTCTACTGGATTTGTCAACACAAAGGCGTGCGAAGTCTGTAAAATCATGTAACCCTTTGACGTATTATGGCATAAACGTACCCTGAGACTTCATCCAAATCTTATCCATGTTCATTAATTAGCCTATAACATGTTCAAGTAAATAATATTGATTATATTTTCATAATGTTTATGAGGGCACGCAATGTGAATCTTAAAATCGACCACCTTTTGTCTAAAGGGTATGAATACTATCCTATTCATTTAATTAGCCTATAACATGTTCAAGTAAAACTAGCAACATATTCACTTCTCCCATCTCGTGTACTTGGAGAACCATGGGGAGATGCTGTCGAAATTTAGAATGAGTATGATCAACGAATTTGAGTGATTTACTACAATATAAATACAAATTCCTAAATTGTCCACACATTGGACAATTAAATAATGGTTGAAATACAAACATCATTATCGTAAATGAAAAAAAATAATTAACATGTTCTATTGATTATTAATCTAGATAGTATGACTAATAATCAATTGAATATTAATTGATTTGTCTCACACTTACGATACGACATGAATGTATAGTAATGATTCTTGAACGGGTCTAAACTTCAATGAACACATGCATAATGAATGAAAGCATAAACAAAATATGATTTTTATTAGCTCTATCCAACAGAAGATACCAGCTCGTAGCTGCTTTATTTGGACTATCCTAGAAGCAGTGTATAAGTAGTTTATTATCATGATAATAAGTGGTCACTTTTCAACAATACATCTTCAAATGAGTAATTGGAAGCTTTGGTCAAAACCTAAAGTTTAAATTTTTCATTATGTTTTATTATTCAGAGTTGGTAAAGATCTAATGGCTAGCAATGGAAAAGCCACAAAAGCTTATTTTTTCAACTATAACCTCCAACTAAAACAGCAGCTGTAATCACCACGTGTAATATCAACTACAAATACAAACTATAATAATAATTGTCAACAGCAACCTAAATGCCAAAACACTCCCTACATGAAACTTTATCGACTCCTCTCATTTCTTTATTGTGATTCTCATTCAAATTTTCAAACTTGCATGCTCAAACATTACTTAAAGATAACCACAAACCCATAATAGAATAAGGCGTCTAATATTCTCTGGAAATTTTCCACATCCTACGCATTATTGATAATCAAATCTTTTAATATGACATGTGAATGTGCACTGTCTGGACATTTTGAAAACGAAGGCCCCTAATCCAAAACTTATCATACCACAATTTTACATCTCCTTCTCTAACCTTCCATTTAGATTTACTTAACAACTCAGGCATACCCTGCAGAACTTTCCTCCAAAAAGAAGAATCCGATCAATGAGGTCTGTAAAGAGCAATATGTCCTCCTTTCCCATATTTAGCTTTGAAAAATCTAGCTCATAAAGAATTTTGTGTTAATAACTACCAACCAAACTTCATGAACAAAGACTGTTGCACTTTCAAAATGTCCCTTATTCTTATGCCCCCCTCCTCTACAGGAACACAATTTCTTCCAAGCCCTCCATTTCATTTTTTTTCTTTTCTATCATTAAATCCCCAGAAAAAAGAAGCAAACATATCTTGTATCTTTTTTATCACCAGTTTTGGGACATTTAGAACAGTTAACAGATGCAATGACATGCTCGAAAGCATATGTCTCAACAAAACTAGACAACCTCCTTGAGACAACAGTCTATTTTTCCAGTCCTTTACTCTCTTATTGATTTTTTGAATTAAAGGGTCAAAATGACAGCAATTCAATATTTTATCCACTATCAACACACCCAAATACGTAAAAGAAAATTTACCTTCAATAAAACCAGTCTCTTGAAGAATTTTTCCCTTCCTCTGAACACCCAACTTCTTTGAGAAAAAAATAGCTGATTTATCTTTATTCACCCTTTGGCCAGTCCAGTTTTCATACTCCTTAATCACCTCCATTAAATATCTAACAGATTTTTTTCCCGCATTAGCAAATATAACAACATCATCCGCATACATTAAATGTTATATAATAAGTGCACCACTTGGATGTGCAAATAGTAAAATCCACTTCTCAGTCAACTTTTTTTGGATTAATTTAGAAAGAACTTCTTCCATGACGATGAAAATATATAGCAACAACGGATCCCCTTGCCTCAAGCCCCTTTTTTACTTGAAAAAACCTCTGTAAGGGCCATGCATCATGACAAAAAACCATGGATTAGAAATACAATTCTGAATCAACTTACAAAACCAATCTAAAACACCAAGAGCATGGAAAATCTTCTCTACCACCTATCACTCCACTCGATCATATGCTTTGCTCATATCAAGTTTTAGCATTATATTAACTCCTCTCACCCACCTATGTAATAATTTTGTCATCTCTTGAGCAAACGTTATATTTTCAAAAATACTCCTCCCTTTCACAAAAGCACCTTGTTCTAAAGATATTAAATCACCCATCACCAATGAAAGCTTACCGACGAGGATTTTGGAGAGAATTTTATACATTACGTTACAAAGGTTTATCAGCCGAAATTTACCAAAATACTGATGATCCTTTACTTTTGGAATAAGCACTATGTAAGAGAAACAAAAATACTGAGACAACATATCCCATTTGAAGAACTCTCTTACCGCATCCATCACATCATTTTTAATAATCTTCCAATAGGTAATATAGAAAGAAGACCCAAACCCATCCAGTCTCGGGCTACTATTCACAAAAATAGAAGAAATAGTTGCATAAACCTCTTCCTCAAGCTGTTCTTCCTTTAGTTGACCTATAGACTCCTCAAAAACCACCGAATGGATAATACCGTCCAGATTTGACTTTTGCACTGAACTATTCTGCCTCAAGAATTGTTCAAAATAATTCACAGCCTTATCATGGACCATTTGCATTTTTTCCAACACCGAACCATCAGGAAGCACCATTGAGTTCACACAAGAGTTACGCCTTCTTTGCGTAATCACCGCATGGAAAAACGTTGAATTATGATCACCATCAGTTAACCATTTCATCTTTGCTTACTGCGCCAACCTAGACTCTTCCCTTCTATACCATACCTCCAATTCAGCCTTAGAAACAATGAACTCTTCTTCAACTGATTCTGAGTACTCAATATGTAGTAAATTCTTATATTTTTTTCACCCTTTCCTCCAACTCTTGAATAAAACCACCAACACGATCGAAAGTTTGTTTATTCCACACCTTAAGCCTTTGTTCTAGCCTTTTCAATTTACCCTCCAATTTACACAATCCTGAATCCGCCACAACGTGTTCTCTCCAAGATGATTCAGCCATTTTCAAAAAATCCCCATGTGACATCATCATGTTCTGAAATCTAAAAGGCACTGGCCCATACCTCTCCATACTCACACACAACTGTAATATGATAGGAGAATGATCTGAAGTATTTCTTTTCAACAAAGATGTCTTAGCTTCACCGTATTTTACCGAAAAAATATTATTAATCAACACCCTATCAAGTTTCGCCCAACTTCTCATCAATCCTTGCTGGCCATTATACCATGAAAATTAACTTCCTTCGAATCCGAGGTCCAATAATTCATAACTATTAATACAACCACTGAATTCAACCATAGACGAAGCTAAGCGAGGTCGACTTCCCACCCTTTCCTTATCTGACTGAATTACATTAAAATCTCCCATAACAACCCAAGTAACATAAAAAATCAATATCCCCTAAAGTTGTTCCCATAATTCTCTTCTCTCAATATGATAACATTTAGCATATACAAAAGTAAAAAGCAGAGAGCCTCTATCATCTATTAACAAAACTATCAAACATTGATTTGAAGCACCCACCCAATCCACTTGAACATTATCTTTCCAGAATAGCCAAATCTTCCCACCTTCCTTAACATTAGAGCACAAGTTAGTAAATTGCAAATACACCGCCCACCTTTGTATCTTTTCTATATCTTGAAAAGGGTCCGAAACAGCCAAAATCAAAACTTTCGGAGCTTGCATAATTTTTTTCAATCTTCTCGTCAACGTGCCCAACCCTTTTATATTCCAAAACATAACTTTGTCAATCATAAGTTCAATTTTTGAGGCACTGCCTTAGCCCTCTTAGACTTTCTCACTTGCCTATAATCTTTATTTCTTCCTTCCGATCCACCCATTGTCACATTACCTAGATCAGAGTAATATTCTTTTTACGTATCAATGCAAACCTCCATATCTCCCTTAGATAACACATCATAATTATCCCTACACACTACACCCTCCACATCCCCCTCTCTTTCATCCACCTCCTCCACCAAAAACACCTCCCCATCCTTATCCTTTTCAACTTTTTCCCTCCCCCCCTCTTTATAAACAACTCCGATTTTCTGGGCAATCCTAGAACAACCTCCCAATTCTACCTGCACCCCTTCCACCCCTGACTTCAGATCTTGACAACGCTCGACTTTCTCTCCACTATTCTTCTCTACCAAATTAACTTTATCCACTTTTTGAGTACCCACATTATTAATCTCATTCACAACTTCTTTATTTTTCTTAATCACATTCGAATGACCACTCACGTTTCCACCTTTCTGCTCCTCCACCCTCTGATCTTGAATCTTCAAAATAGGACCTTCCACTTCAACTATCATATTTTCTTTTCTACCCACTTCTTTCCAAACCATCCCATCTCCCTCCTTCCTTATACCTACCTTCCTTTTATCCTTAGGCTTAACTCCAAACCGGCATACTACATTAGCGTGACCTTGCCTACAACATTTATTACAATAGAAACCCCTCTTCTCATATATTACCTTTTTCCAATTCTGCTTATATCTTACCACCAATGGAAAACCCTCCACAGGATCCTTCTGCAAATCCACTTCAACACATAATCTTGCACCAGTGGCTTGTGTTCTATATAATGGGGCATTATCCATCCCAAAAAATCTACCAAATCTAGTGGTCAAACTCTGTAAACAATCCATTCTATATAAATGTAAAGGCAAACCTGGTAATAAAATCCATTGAGGTGCGATCGATGGCTCCTTATTGACATCAAAATTCACGGACCAATTAAATAGCCGAAATTGGCACCCTGCCACCCATCTTCCTTCTCATGCCCATGCATGAATGTAGTCATTTTCGTTTACCAAATGCAAAAGAATATGATAGTTGTCCATAAAACTTATCATTGAAACTTTAGAGAGACCCCAGGATTGGATAATATGCCTCCGAAGGACATCGATAGACGGCCTTGCAGAAAGAAATTTAAGCACCAACGCAAACTTCAGATCCTCAGCAGCCTTTTCCATCTCCATATCCGAGAAAACAAAACCTAATTCCCCATTAATCAATTCCGATTTCCTCAATGGGATTTTGAATTTTGAAGATGGAATTGGCCTCTTCGAGGCTTTTGCAAATGATTTTCCCCTAGCAAAACCTTCCCCCTTTTCGACCTTATCATCCCCCAAACCACTCCCCGCAACCCGTAAATTAGCGTCGACACCTCCCCTCAACCCTTCGGTAACAACTACCATAGACGACACGGTCATGGCTAGTGGTTACCTGTTTTCCATATTGAACACCAAAAAATAACAAACAAAAAAAAACCAACCTGCGTTGTCCCTTCTCATAAACCTACGTCTGCCATCATCGTATGTTGCTGTTGCAGGTTCGCCGTCACCACTTCATCATTGTCGCTGTCTCAGTTTCTCACAGCACTAATCATCCTCGTTGCAATGCTGGAGACGAACGTCACTGCCAACGCCGGAGACAAAACGATGCTGCTGCTCTCTGACGAGAACCGCTGCCACTGCAATGCCTCTTGGAGTGAAGAATCTCTTTTACAAGTAAAGTGATAGGCTTGATTACTAGAACGATCTCAGCTTCCCTTTCTTTCCACTCATGGAAATTAGGATAGTTCCACCTAGGGTGCTGGGGCAGGTCCCTGCTGCTTAAGGCATCGATAGTATGCTTCATAGAGGATCCACTCTCATCTGGCTTCTCGGCGGCGGTGCAGAGCGGTTGGCACGGTGGCACGAAGAGACTGGCTATCAATTCATGGTGCGGCTGTTAGATATAGAGGGGGAGCGGTACGCCTCTAAGAAGCAGCGGCAATCTCCTCTGTCCCTTCAACAAACTAAGGAGAAAAATCGTCTCGAAACACCACATAACTCGCAATATATGATCACAAAAACCCTAACCCTACGACTTTCTCCATTTCGACACTCCTCTAAGATATTAACATGAAAACATACTTTTGATAAATATTACATTTTGCCCTTAGCTGTATGAAACTTGGAAATTGTTGCATACAATTTTTTTTTTTTTTTTTTTTTTGCCCTTTTAGGAGCTAAAATTTTAAAAGCAAGAAAAGCACTTCGAAGAAGCAAAGCAACGCTCTAGCTAGAAAGGCGAAACCTCTTAATCACTATTATAAAAACTTCAGCTGCTTAAAAAAAAAAAGAGAAATGCGCAGATACAAAGAAAGAGGAGCTTATAGAGAAGAGCGAAGGAGTGGCTAGCGCCGGTGGAGATAAGAAGAACGTGAGGCGATTTGGGCAATGGTGTGAATCTTCAGCGATTTGCAAGCGGTGCCCCTGCGGCGGAGGGAATTCAGGCGACGAAGTGACTTTTCGGTGATTCGCATGTTGTGGCTCTACGGTGGAGGGGATTCAAGCGAGGGAGCGCTAAATAAAGAGAGAGAATAGGGAATGGGATTAGGATTTTGTGTAGGGAATGGGATTGAGTTTTTGCGCGAAAGGAAGCAATGGGAAGGATTTCGGGCAAACTTTTAGTGATGGTTTCAAAAGTCGTCACTAAATTACAACTACTAGTGAGGGGTTTTAAAAACCTTTACTAAAATATGACTATTAGTGACGGTTGTCGACCATTACAAATAATAGAGTATTAGCGACGAAAACTTTAGTCTTTAGTATTTGATAAATCGTTACTAATATTTTCGCACGATAGTTAGAGCAAGAAAACCTACTTTTAGTGACGAAAGTATTAGTGACAAAGGCAAAACCGTCACTAAAAATGCATTATTGGTGAGAGATACTATTTTCATGACTAATGTCTTAACTATTAGCGACGAATTTATTTTTTCACTAATGACACATTATTAGTGATGATTTTTACTTCATCACTAATACTTTTGTCACTAAAAAGACCATTTTTTGCAGTGCGTATAATCTTGTGGGAAAGATATTTATAAATACTAGCCACCAAGAATACATGGGAACTGATAAAACTCCATGATCAAGAATCGAATGCCCCTCTATAAATGTGTGCATCTTATAATAATTTGAAAAACTCAATTATTTAATTCTAATTCTAGCATGCTCCTATAAAGTTGATTTTGCCTTGAGAATTCCTCTCCACAAACCCTAACCATGACTTGAACTGTAATTTGAAGGAGCTCAAGAGTCTATTGTGTACCGTCATAATTAATTCAAGCAAATGAAGGATCTCCACATGCTCTCCCTTTCAATACAAAACCTCCTAAAGCCACTTTCCAAGCAAAACAGGACTTATAAAGTTAGAGCCTGTTTGGTATTATTGCTATTTTTTTTTTCTCTCTATTTCTACACAATGAAGATACAAATTATAAAAAAAATAAAAAATGTGTTTATTTATGTTGGCAATTTTTGTTTTTATTTTTTCTTTTTTGCTGTTTGCGAAAAAACTAAAAATTAAATTTTATGGTTTCAGTTGTTTTGTCAATCTATTGACAAAAATTTTAATATTTAGAAAAAGTTCTTTTAGATTAAATAATTCATTTATACATTTTTAAATTAAAATTAAAATAAGACGATTATATGAATTTAAATATAATTGAAATAAAATTATGCATAAATTTTTAAAAATACTAATAAAGCTAATTACAAAATATTTTACTATTTTTCAATTATCATGTCCAGTAAATTTTTTATTGTAAAGTAAATTTTAAAAGTATAGTAATTAAGTAAGATAATTGAAATAAATTTTTTTATAATAGTATTTTTTTAATGTGCATTATTTTTTAATTTTATTATTTTAATAATGTTTTTATAATATTATTTGATTTACAGATGAAAGTGAACATTTTAATTAAAATTTTGATTTATTTTACTTTTTTGCTTGTTTCTGATTTTTAATTTCTATTTCTAATTTTCATTTCTATAGTTCTTGACAATGATACCAACAAACGATAATACCCAATCCTCCTTGAGAGATAAGAGGGTAGAGATTTTCCTTAGGAAGTTATATTTTAATTTTGTGACAATCTTTAAATTTGAATTTAAGCTAGCTTGTAGTAAAACTTTAACCCTGCATTTGAGAGTGTTGGTACCATTTGTTGTGCTCCATTGTAGAACGGTGATAGTTGCTCATTTAGGGATATCGTCGAGAGAGTCACAATGAGAAAATTAATTGGATAAAGCAAGTTACTTGTCGTCTAGGCAACCTAAAGATATCAAGTAGCCACCTGGGCAACAAAGGCCACATGACCATCATACAATATTGATCACCTAGTCATCAAATGAGGTGAGGAGATTATAAGTGCTTACTAAGTGATGAAGGTTGCCCAATCATAAAGCAATAAATTACATCCTATCATCTCGAATCACCTAGTCATCAAGTGGAAAGACAGATAAGCATTGGATAGATATGAATGTCAACTATAATAATTGGAGGTTTAATATTTAAAATAATCTTAATTTTTGATTAGGTTTTAATGTTTAGAAACGAATTGAATTTATTATTAGGATTAATGAGTTGAATTTATAATTTGTAACCTTATAATTGATGTAGGTTTGACCCCAAAGGGGTATAAATAAATATACAAATTATTTCATCAAACATGAAGAATAGATTCCAAGTTTTAGATTTTGATTTGTCTAGACCTAGACACAGCATATAAAATTGTATTGAGTTTTTTTTCCCTAAATTCACACAAATTTAAATACATGGCTTGGAATTCATGCCCCCGAACATTGCCTATGAATCAAATAATAACAATTAAATTTTCAAAGAATAAAGTGCAAAATAAAACTTCAAGAACTTAAGATATAATTTTTTTTTTTTGGTGAAGTCCATTTGATCAAGGATTTTGTTTGAGGCAAAGAAAAGAAAGGAAAATAAGAGAAAACACATTTTCCACAATATTTTATTTCTGTATTGAATATTATTAAAAATAAAAAAAATTATTTTAATATGATCAAAAATTAAGAAACATCAAACGTTAATGATGTTTAAAATCAAATTTTTATTAATTGATTTGGTTTTTTTTCTTCTTTCTCTTTCCTTGGTAAGCAAATATAAAAGTGGATTTTCCTTTTCATAATGTTTTCCAAATTTCAAACGAAACCTAAAAAATATTCAAATTTCATCGTAAATTAAATGAAACATGCTAGAGTTGAAGTTCTTCATTTTCCATTACATTTTCTTGTTCTTTCCAGCTCAAATACTATTAAAAATAATTTTTGTTCTACTATTATTGAACATTAAGAAATATGAATGTTAAGGATATGAAAAATTAAATTCTTATTTATTGGTTTGTTATATATATAATTATTTATTTATTTATTTTTACTTTTTATTACCAAAAATAAAAATTAGATCCTTTCATATCATATATCACATTCCAAGTGAATCCAAGAAGAAAAATTTAAAACTTTCAACTAACTACAAATTGATGGAAATGTAGAAAATGGAAGAGCTCATTAAGTTGTGAAAAATATTTTTTGTTGACCTTATAGGTCACACCCGGTTTTGATTATGACAAATACTCATTATATCTAATGGGTGTTTGAAGTTTTGTGCAGGAACTAAGATTGTTAAGATCAAGATGGACACAAAGCAACTAAAGCCTAAAGACCAATTATTGTTTTCAATTGTAATATATTCAGTTGTGTAATTGGTCTGTAATAGTAAATAGGGTCTTTGGTTTGTAATAAGCACACACATTACATGCATGATATAATACGTAAGCTCAAACCAAAAAAACAACCCAAAGTGACCCTAGAATGACCTTAGGATTTATCCTTCGATCGACCTTGGTCTACCGACACTAGACTTTTGCGATGTCTTTAGTTTGGACAAAAATGACCCTAGGACACACACCATTACACCTTTGATTGTTAGGCACTTGAATAGGGTTCCTGTGTTTCAAGACAGAACTGAAATGCACATATTGTGCACTTTCAGTCGACCAACCTTGGCAGTTCATTCTACCCTGGTCGACCGAAACAGGCCTGGGTCAACAGTTAACCAGGGTCCTGGTTGACCGAACCAGTGTAGCTCAAAATCCCTGGTCAACCGAGACCCTTGAGGTCAACAATTTGACCATCTAGTCGACCGAGCCAAATTTGTATTGCAACTACTTGGTCGACCGAGGCTCCTCGGGAGAAATCCTAACTGTCTGGTCGACCGAACCATTTAGTTCTAAATGTCCTAGTCGACCGAACCTCGGTAAAGTGGAAAATCACCCACTTTCGGTCGACTGAGTCTTCAATTCAAAAATGTCTTGGTCGACCAAATCATATGAACCCTAGTCGACCAGACCTCTTGGGTTGCCTTGATTTTTACCGCGGTTAAAAATTTTTAAACAGGGTTAATTAGGGTTAAAATGATCTTAAACAATATTAATAATACCCTACATGTCCTAATGGCTATAATTCTTCCAATGTTTATATATAACCCATCATTTGCTAAGATTAGCAATAGATTAGCAGATTGGATTAGGAAGAAATCCTTTGAAAATCCAAAAACCCATAATACTCATCTTTGAGCCTCCAACACTTATTCTTACCAGATCTTACTTCTCAAATACTTTTGCAAGTGTGATTTAAGTGTGGTTGTTCATATAGGTTTGCTCTCCTTGCTCTAGTTGTTTGATATAATTTTCTTGAGAGCTAAACCTAAGTATTCTTAGGGGGCTTTCCTAGTAAGTCTCACCTAAGAAGACTTGTATTAAACTTCTGAGTATTGCATATCCATTGCAATAACTTGAGAAGTTGATATTTGTTTGTGGATTGCAAAATCTCTTCAAAACATTTCCAAATATCTTGTGGTATTTATTTTGATATAGCTTTGAGAAGATATTTGTTTATGTGATAATGATCTTTGTTGCAATATTCATTCACTCATATATTATTTGCTGAATACAAAGATTACACATCTTTTGCAAACCAAGCATATACATTATTTGATACTTACATGTTTGAGACATCCTACTGATTGAAATATTTGAGACTTGACATCTTTGTGTGAACTTATTAGCTGAATATCTTGTGATACAAAGATTTCCTATTGATGCTCTCACACACTCATTACACTGATAGAAAATATATTTGAGAGTTGAAATATTGGACCACACTGAGCTTACATATTAAATCATATTGTGGTGTACGTAATTACGCGTAGTTGGGTACATATCTGCTTTTCTTGAAAGCATAATCACTGTACCGTTTCATTTATTGAGCAAATATGTTGTATTTCAGGCACGGGCTTGAAGAGGGAGATTAGCCCTGGAAAAGTCCCGGATCGGCTTAGACCCGGTTAGGAAAGTTATGTACGCCATTCTGTTAAGGTGTGTAGGTTGAGGTCAGCCCCACTAATTGACCTAGTTAAGGTTGAGGTCAGCCTTGTGCTAATTGACCTGGTTGTAATCGGTGCCGCTCCACTCTTAAGTGAGCTATTAGTGGAATTCTCGGGCCTGCGAGCTAGAGGTGGGGACGTAGGCACAGTTGGCTGAACCTCGATAACATATCGTGTGTTTGTTTATATTTCCGCACTTTATATTTTTACCGCATGTGTATGTTATTATGTGAATGATGTGCTTGATTTAAATTTCCATATATTATATTTATCGACATATCTGGAACTGCATAGAAAGACCCTAGGTTGTAATATTTTGCTAACACCTAGCTCAACCTAGGAGAAAAGTTTAAAATTTCAATTCACCCCCCCTCTTGGGAATACAGCAATTCTAACAATTGGTATCAGAGCCTCGTTGCACTTGACTTAAACATTTTTGCAAAAAGATCGCAATGGCTCACATTAGTGTATCCCCATTCGGTGAGGGACAGTTACTTTCCAGTCCTCCATTATTTTGTGGTGTCGACTACACCATGTGGAAAGTTAGAATGACCATATTTTTGAAATCTATGGACTGGAGGGTCTGGCTTGTGATTACTAAAGGAAGATGTGCACAAATAAATGAGAATGATTTTAATATGATTAGTTCTAATGCCATGAACATGTTATATCTTGCATTAGATTATGATATTTTTGTTGAGTTTGTAGCATGTCAAACTACACAGGAAATCTGGGATGTACTAGAAAAGAAATATGGAGAATCCTAGGAAAAGGAGATAGTAACTCCTCCAAATGCTCCGAGCTTAAATGATCAAGAGGAGGTAAATCATGAGTTAGAAATCAACGAAGAGGTATATGATTCACTCTATATATTTTGATGACCCTCGTTATGAATGCTGCTATATAACAAGCACCGAATTTAATGATAAATTGATTGATGATTCTTGTGCTATATGCCATGTTGTATCACATGCTGAGTCATTTATTGAACAAAATGATAGTTCTACTAATATTGCATGTGATGATTCATCTGATGATTCCTATAATATATTTTGTGATGAATCTTTAAAATTTTCTTGTGATGTTGATGGTATAAATGAATGCAATGATTCATGTATCTTTTAATTTGAGAAATCATGTGATGAATCATTTGATGAGATGCATATGGAGAACTAGAAAAGACCTCATTTAAAATACATAGAATTCTAGTTGAAATATCAAAGTAGAAAACATTTTTAAAAGATAAAAATGAAAAGGGTGCAAAGCACTTAAATGATTTAAAGGAATATCAGGCCACGCTAGAAAGGAGAAAAATGGAGAAGGTTTTGAAAATCATTTGCTCAGGAAGAAAAAGTAAAAATTATTCTAAAATGTTTTTCAAATCCCCAAGTGATAAAGACAACCTCAACAACCCCTTTAGACCTAAAAAGAAAACTCATTTCAAAAACGGGTTCTGGTTGCTTATGTAGAACCACCAGTCTAGCCTCACTGAAGAAAAATGGAATAAATAAGCACAATCCTTTACGTATATTTAATACCTGCTTATTTTGCAAAACTATGTGGCACATATGGTTTAATTGCTTACTTAGAAGTGCCAGATGCTTAGAAAAGGAAATGAAATGGATAATCAGCGAAGCAAACCCCGTAAGAATTAAGGAAAAACGGGTTCAAATAGAAATTGTACTATAGTTATCTTTCTTTTGTTCCTAGGCTTAGGGGTTGTAATTACTGTAGGATTGGGGAGTGATAGTTGATTAAATCGAAACCCTTGGTATACACACTCATCTTATTATACTAAGACTTTTATCTATTTCCAAATGGACATGACATATATGCCTAGCACTTAATTCCAAATGCTTAACTCATGCTAACATGAAAATCCCAAGAGTCAAGCAACTGTTGTCCATTGCTAAAGTCTGTGGTTTAGGGAATCCATTTTACACTATATACCATATTTTCCTAAACCCATTCTTGAACCTAACACTCTGAACAAGTAGGATTCATCACTCTAGGTGTAAGCACTAGTGGCTACTAATTCCTAATCTGATAAATGCTTGTTAAAGGATATCATTCCTAATCAAAATTATGGGCATTAACTAGGGAGTATTCCCTTTCAGTTTAAATTGTAAACCCTTTAATTTTGATTTATCCAATTCTTAGGAAGTCCTCACCCAAACCACGATCATACTCCGTGAAGTTTCACCCATTCCTTGGTTTGTATCCTTGCCTCTCTATGTCATCATTTCTGAAGGATACTCTCCAATCACCGAAGAGCATAGTTTAAGAAAAGCCACATACTCCCTAGTGCTCGGTGCCAAAATAGTTTAAACTTAAATGGAAGAAATTTACGATCAATATGTCAACTCTTGGTGTGTACCTCAATTGTGCAATATCTCTTCACCAATAATCCCTAAGAATCATGTTTATGTTGTAATATATCAAATATGGACCTAAGGGAGAACTTTGGATCAAAATGAAGAAAAATCGGGAAAATTCACTACGCTTGGTCGACCGAGCATTGCATGAGTAAAGTCTCCCGGTCTACCGAACCATGTTGACTTTGACCCTCACGGTCGACTGAACTTCAGTAAACATATTCCCATGGTCGACCGAAAGTTTCGGTTTTCCCCTGGTCGACCGAACATGGTTATAGTACTCCCCATTGGTTGACCGACCATCTTAGTTCATTTTCTCCTTGGTTGACCGAACAGTGTCGGTGCATGGGGAAGTTCAATCGTCGATCAATTGTATCTACTTCCGATCGATCGAGCTGCGATATATATATATACTTTTTCTTCATTTTAAACTCATTTGTGTGAAAATCTTGAGAGATCATTCACCCTTTCCTACCATTACCAAGAAAACCTTGTTTCCAAACCTCGCATCCTTACAGTCATGGCACACATCGAAGCCCACGATATCGCACACGCCAAGGATGAGTGCTTCCTTTCAAAACGGTGTAAGGTCAGATACATATGGGAGTTCCATCCCAACGAGGCAATATTAGGTAAGATCCTAGATCTGGACTTCATGAATCAGTACTTCAGCAACATAATGGATATGTTCGAGTATCAAGGCTGGAAAACATTTATTTCCTATCAGCCTAGGGCTCGTTACCCAATGTATGTTAGAATTTTTTACACTAATTTAGGTAACAATGAAAACGGGTACTTCTCCCATGTATTGAGGATAGATGTACGTTTCGATGCACAGTACATCTCAGATGTCCTTGATATTGACCATGGAGACTTCAAGTGCCCAGATGTTGTAAATTCCTAGATCTTCGAATAGGAATTCACAGTCACCACATTTGTGAATCTGACCCTATCTGACCCAGGCACTACCAGCCAAAACCATCCCCCACAGTACAAACAGTTCACATTAGAGGCTAAGGTTGTACACCACCTGATCACGTACAATGTCTTGCTCAAGGCAGGGTCTAGAGTGCACGTGTCATTTTTGGACTGTTTTATTATGTGGTGTCTGTTTGCCCGGAAGAAATTGGATCTACCCAGCCTAATAATCCGATGGATGATGGCCAAAATGATTGGCCACCGATTTATAATGACATATGGGGATATCCTAAACAAGCTGTTTAGGAATATTGGAGTCACGCGCTCAAATGTGGCTTCACCAAAGAGGAGACGACCTTATGATATCTTCTCTGGCATGACCCTGAGACTGATGGGGTACAAGCTTGTTGGCAACATTTGGGTGCCTTCTAGGGGAGAGCAGTGCAAGAAGAGGGCCTGCAGGAGCCACCACAGCCTCTGCAACGATCAAACGTGGATCTTATGGCCGCAATCACCAGTTTGTCTGACTCATTCGCACAATTTCGAGGATCAGGCCAGTCAGACCTGCAAGATTTGGCATCGTCATCCACTGCACTTCGTGAGGAGTTCCAGCAGTTCTTCATCTCTATTGCCAGTCGCTTTACTGATTTAGAGAGGTCTATGACAGTCAGCTTCAGTGAGTTGAACGACCGTATTCAGGAGATGCAGGATGAGAGAGACAAGATGACCATGGATTTTGGCTTTGATGCCAGTGATGGTGGTGATGGAGGAGATGATGGAGGGGAGTTCTAGACCCTAAAGTAGTTTGCAGATCAGATTGTGTGGCTTTGATTCGTTTTATTTTATTCTATATTATTTTGTATGTACTAAATAAAACAACTTTTACTTTTATTTTGTATTCTCATGACACCTTATGCAGATACTATGATATATTACCCTGTTTGATTATGATAGATATATATATCAGCAGTACCTTGACATGTATGTGCTTGTGGTTAAATGATTATTCTATTAAAGTGCATGAATAGTATAGAATGCCTCCTGCGTGGCGGATGCAATTGATGAGAATTGTCTGCAGGTAGATGATAGGTTCTCACATGCCTTACTCTTGAGTTACTGTTTGTTTAAGAATCGTTTTTGTGCAGGTAAAGTTTGGGAAATGTCCTGTTTACAGCCGGCATACTGCCGAATTTTCTATAAACATTTTCCCAAATGATTAAAACATTACTCTTTTGTGTGTGCAAAATCTCAATATGTCACAGTTGATTCATTTGCATTGAAATGTTACATTCCTTGAAGTTGATTATGCATACTTACATTTAAAGCAATTGAACAAAAATACTTATTCTTAGGGGGAGCCACTTATATTAAAATCATTAGGCCCTGAAAAACAAATATGTATTCTTAACTGTATATTTGCAACACTTGATACTAGGCCATCATGCTTATTGCTATATATCTTTTGAAAGTATGGATTTATTCTGGCCATCAAGCATGATTGTGATGAAATTGCGTTTAAAATCTTTTTGAAAGGATTAGTGAAAACCAAATAAAAATTAAATCTCTTCTTAACATAATCATTAGATATTAAAGGAGTCTCAAGTAAAATTTACAAATCTAACTAAGCTTTAATTGTTGGTATTTCTTATTGGATTAGACTTTGTAAAAGTGACTCTTGTCTATGTGTGCACATTTCATATATCTATTGCATGATTATACTAGTTATCATTTTTGATGCAAAACTTGTCCACTTCATGATTATATTGAAATTTTATTTGCTTAATTGGACCATACTGGACTGTTTGAGTAGTTGTGGATAAACTGTTAGGACATATTTAAACTCAAACAGGTTACACTTATACAAGTTTTATTTTGGAAAGTTCAACTTATAAACGGCATTCTGCCGAAATTTTCAAAAATTCTTTCCAAAATTCTTCTTGTATAATTGTAATACTAACCCATTGCCTAGGTTATTAACTCATATGACCCTTTTCGCTATTGCCAAAAGCGGGAGGTGGAAAAGTGCAAAAATAATGGGTAAAAGGACTTAATAAGTTAGATGCATATTGTGAGGGGGAGCGTTCTTGGGCTTAAACCTACATTTTTGCCAATTGTATTTGTCATCATAAAACAGGGGGAGAATGTTGACCTTATAGGTCACGTTCGGTTTTGATTATGACAAATACTCATTGTATCTAATGGGTAATTGAGGTTTTGTGCAGGAACTAAGATTGTTAAGATCGAGATGGACATAAAGCAACTAAAGCTTGAAGACCAATTATTGTTTTCAATTGTAATATATTCAATTGTGTAATTGGTCTGTAATAGTAAATAGGGTCTTTGGTTTGTAATAATCACACACATCACATGCATAATATAATACGTAAGGTCAAACAAAAAATACAACCCAAAATGACTCTAGAATGACCTTAGGGTTTATCCTTCAGTCGACTGACACTAGACTTTTGCGTGTCTTTATTTTGGACAAAAATGACCCTAGGACACACACCATTACACCTTTGATTGTTAGACACTTGAATAGGGTTTGTGTGTTTTAAGACAGAACTGAAATGTACACATTATGCACTTTCGGTCGACCGACCGTGGCAGTTTATTCTACCCCGATCGATCGAAACAGGTCTAGGTCAATAGTTGACCAAGGTCCTAGTTGACCAAACCAATGTAGTTCAAAATCTCTGGTCGATCGAAACCCCCTGAGGTGAACAATTTGACCACCTAGTCGATCGAGCCAAATTTGTATTGTAACTACTTGGTCGACCGAGGGTCCTCAGGAGAAATCCCAACTGTCTGGTCGACCGAACCATTCAGTTCAAAATGTTCTGGTCGACCGAACCTCAGTAAAGTGAAAAATCGCCCACTTTTGGTCGATCGAGTCTTCAGTTCAAAAATGTCCTGGTCGACCGAAATGGTTCTGGTCGATCGGACCTCTCAGGTTACCCTGATTTTTACCTCGGTTAAACATTTTTAAACAGGGTTAATTAGGGTTAAAATGATCTTAAACAATATTAATAATACCCTATATGTCCTAATGGCTATAATTCTTCCAATGTCTATATATAGCCCATCATTTGCTAAGATTAGCAATAGATTATCAGATTGGATTAGGGTGAAATTCTTTGGAAATCCAAAAATCCATAATACTCATCTTTGAGCCTCCAACACTTATTCTTACTAGATCTTACTTCTCAAATACTTTTGTAAGTGTGATTTAAGTGTGGTTGTTCATATAGGTTTGCTTTCCTTGCTCTAGTTGTTTGATATAATTTTCTTGAGAGCTAAACTTAAGTATTCTTAGGGGACTTTGCTAATAAGTCTCACCTAAGAAGACTTGTATTAAACTTCTGAGTATTGCATATCCATTGCAATAACTTGAGAAGTTCATTTTTGTTTGTGGATTGCAAAATCTCTTCAAAACATTTTCAAATATCTTGTGGTATTTATTTTGATATAACTTTGAGCAGATATTTGTTTATATGATAGTGATCTTTGTTGCAATATTCATTCACTCATATATTATTTGCTGAATACAATGATTACACATCTTTTTCAAACCAAGCATATACATTATTTGATACTAACATGCTTGAGACATCCTAGTGATTGAAATATTTGAGACTTGACATCTTTGTGTGAACTTATTGGCTGAATATCTTGTGATACAAAGATTACCTGTTGATACTCTCACGCACTCATCACACTGATAGAAAATATATTTGAGAGTTGAAATATTGAACCACATTGAGCTTACATATTAAATCATATTGTGGTGTATGTAATTGTGCATAGTTGGGTACACATCTGTTTTGCTTGAAAGCATAATCACTGTACCATTTCATTTATTGAGCTAAACTATTGTATTTCAGGCACGGGTCTGAAGAGGGAGACTAGCCCTGGAATAGTCTCGGATTGGCTTAGACCTAGTTAGGAAAGTTAGGTATGCCATCCTGTTAAGGCGTGTAGGTTGGCCCCGCTAATTGACCTGGTTAAAGTTGAGGTCAGCCCTGTGCTAATTGACCTAGTTGTAATCGGTGTCGCTCCACCCTTAAGTGAGCTATTAGTGGAATCCTCGGGCTTGCGAGCTAGAGACGGGGACATAGACACAGTTGGCCGAACCCCAATAACATATCATGTGTTTGTTTATATTTTCGCACTTTATATTTTTACCGCACGTGTATGTTATTATGTGAATGATGCGCTTGATTTAAATTTCCGTATATTATATTTATCGGCGTATCTAGAACTGCATAGAAAGACCCTAGGTTGTAATATTTTGCTAACACCTAGTTCAACCTAGGAGAAAAGTTTAAAATTTCAATTCACCCCCCCCCCCAAGTAATACACCAATTCTAACATTTTTCATTTTTCATTTTAGTTTTCCAAAATAATAAAAAATATTAGCTACCTATTTAATTTTTAAACACTTGTATGAAATAAATAAAAAACAATAAAAGGTTTTGACATCATTAACTCATAGAAATAGTTTTAGTTTGCATTTCTAATTTTTCAAATAATTATAAAAATGTCACCTTATTTTTCAATTTTCTAAAATTACACAGAAAAGCTGGAAAACATCTTTATTATTTTCTTGACTTCTAATTCTTATTTTGTGTAAGAGAGCATGTGTTCCAGATCTTGGACTTTGATTTGTATATTTTTTATATTAAGTCTCTCAAATTCACAAAAATCCAAATTCAAACATTAAAATCCATGATTCCACAAACTAAACATACTATTATTTTTATAAAATTAGAAAACAAGTTATATTTTTATTTTGTCTAAAAATAAAAAATAAAAAATTAATATGCACAACTAACAAACTCTTTATCTTCTGTCTTTGTAATAGGAATCTTAGAAAACTAGAAAACAACTTAAAATTCAGGCTGGTTTAGTTTTCCAATTTGGAAAATAAAAAATAAAAAATAAAAATGCTTTCCATAATTAAAGGAAAGTATGTTTGGTAGAAGAACATGATCTGAAAAATTGGGGCCTATTTAATGTTGGAAAATATTTTTTAATTTTCATTTATTTTTTCAAAAAATTATAAATAAAATTAGTTAGTTTTCTATTTTTTACAACAATTTTAAGACATAAATGAATAACAATAAATAGCTGGTCACTATTTTTTATGAAAATAGTTTTATTTTTATTTCCAATTTTTTAATTAATTAAAATAATTTAAACGCCACCTTATTTTCCAAGTTTTCAAATTTATATAGAAAAGTTTTCCAGCTCCTACTCTGCATATGGAAACATTGAATTTGGATCTTGAAATTTAATTTATATGGATGATGTATAGAATTTCCTTAAAATCCACACAAAATCAAATTCAAGCCCCAAAACCCATGATTACAAATATTGCATTATATATGTTGATCGTGGATGTGCAGCGAAAACACTCTTAACACACTCACGAATCAAACGAACAACAAGTGTAATCACTTAATGATAAACAATATAGAGAAACAAACGCTCAATAATGAGAAGAACAAAAGTAACAATCAAAAGACACAATATTTATGTGCTTCGGTAATTTGCTTGCGTCCACAAGAGCAGCAACTCTAATTTTCACTATGAACAATGTCAAGCTTGCAATACGGTTACAAATCATTGATTACATATGAATCCTAAACGTACAAGAACCTTAGATCCTATCTAAACCATCCCTGTAGCGATCCTCAAAGGAAAAACCTCTGAGTTACCCAATCTATTGGCTTCTCGGTTTGAATTATGTGAAGTTCGCCGTCAGAAACCATTGACGGTTAAGGCCAAACTATTGACGGCTTGGAGTAGAGAAATATACTTCTGCGTTCTTCCTGAAACCATCAATGGTTACTGCCCAAACCATCGACGGGTTACTCTCTTCTTGCATCCTTCTCTCTTGCTATTGCTCCTAATTTCATGTAGCTTTCCTGGTACATACGTTTCACGAAGAATATGAGCCACATTCCCAACAATCTCCACCTTGGCGAATATTCAACACTTAGGAAATCTAAAAGCATAACTGCTGCTCCACCCGAAATAGTAGATTGGGTCTGTCTCCCATCTAGTACTTAGAGACACTAATCAAGTCTAAGGAATGCTTGAACTTGTCCATTGTGACAAGCTTCGTCAGCATATCAGATACTTTTTCAATCATATGAACCTTCTCAAGTAGAGGTTCTTTTCAAGCAAACAATTCACCGACCCTATGATACAACACATCAATATGTTTTGTCCTCACATGGTACACCTGATTCTTCGCCAAGTAGATTGCGCTCTGACTATCACACTGCAGCAAAACGCCACCATGCTGGACACTCAAGTCTTTGACCAACTCCGTAAGCCACAATGGTTCCTTGACAGCCTTAGCCCTTTCCATGTACTCCGACTTAGTAGTAGATAAAGCTATGTGGTACTGCACCATAGACATCCAATAATAGGTCATCCCACAAGGATAAATACGTACCCTGTGGTAGACCTCCTGTCGTCCAAGTCTTCTGCTTAGTCAGCATCCATGTACCCTACCACTGACAGATCACTCTATTGTGCACTAAATATTATGCTATATCTGGTCATATCCCTTAAGTACCTGATAATCCACTTGATAGCATCCCAGTGTTGTTGACCCGAATTCGAGAAAAACATGCTCACCAGCTGACAGAACGTGCCAGGTCTGGCCTCATATATACCATGGCATACATCAGACACCCGACTACGCTAGTGTAAGAACCCGAACCGTGATAATGGGTTTATATATATATATATATATATATATATAATAGAGGGGTAAAAGATGAAATTCTGCAGACTTCGTTGACAAAGCCATAATTCATCAACGAAGGTAGAAGGATTTTCGTCGACAAAATTCATAGGTTCGTTGACGAAGAAAAGCCGAGAGGCGGATATTGGAAATATCAGGATTCGTTGACGAAATTTTTGATTCCTCGATGAAATCCCTGACTTTTCGTCGACAAAGGCACCATTTCGTCGATGAAATTGGTCCGGGTCAAAGGGCTATTAAGGAAATTCTCTTTACTTCTTCATTAAGAAATCTCATTCTTATCTCTCTCTCTCTCTCTCTCTCTAAACCTCTCCCTACTCTCCTTCTCTATAGATTTCTTCACCGATCGTTGACGGAATTGGAAAATGGAAGTTACCATGAGGATCGTGGAAGGATTCTCTACAACTTCTACAGATCGAAGTCTCGTTTCGGAGGTTTTCGGGTTTTGGTGAAAAATCGAGGTAAGACTCAATTTTCAAATTTAATCCTGTATTTTTGTAGGTAACGGTCTTGTGAACATATTCTATACTGTGATTTGTAGGTTTTGGAACTCAGTTCGCTATTTAGGAGCCTTGGAGTTTGGGATTTGTTATTCGGGGTTAAGGTAAAGGGAAACTGTGTTATATTGGTTATTTTTGAAATCAGACTTGGTTGAACTGTTGTCCACGGTCCTGTGTGTGTTTTGGCTACTCATTTGGAGGGATCTAACGGGGAGAACTATGGGTTTTTCATTATTGCAATTTTGGGAAAAAGGGGGCGACGGGCTGAATCTCGGGTTTTGTTGAAAACCGAGTATATGTGTGCTTTATAATCGAGGGTGTGTGTTTATTTCCTGCCACATAGGTAAGAGTGACCAACTCTATATCCGAGGGCGTGAGCCTATCCCGGAAGATCAGGCCGAAGGGTGTGAATCCACTAATTAGCGTCGGTACGATGCCATGGGAGTCGAGGACTAGCCATGTGCCGGTGGCGCTATGCTTCGCAAGTTGGCTACTGGCCAACGCCGAAATGCCAGACCGGCTTCGAGCCAAAGGGTATGACGACACCAGGATTGCTGATCATGTGTTTTGTGTGCGTGTATGCACTGTGTAAACTAGTACTGGACTACATTTAATTGCGTGTATGTTGCATCATGATAACACTCAAATGCCACACACCGATATAACTTGTGTTCTTCCTTACTGAGAGGTGTCTCACCCTTGCTGTATGTACATTTTTACAAGTCCTTTGAGTAACCGGAACTAGTGTCCTAGTGTAGGGAGCGTAGTGGCTGGTGTATTGCGTTAGCACTTGGGTAAGTGCTAGGGCTGTAGTTTGTTGGGTTGCCATTTTGAGTTGTATTTTGGCTCCCAGTTTGTATGTTTTGCTAGAGCCATGTTCTGCTCTTTTATAAACTCTGGTATGGTACTGCATATGTTGATATAGAATGACTTTTTTCGCTGCGTATATGATTGTGGTTGAATGTGTTTAGGGTTCCTGGGGACCCCACGGGGTCAGACCCTTTTCATTGTACTGTATCTGTGATGATTTGTATGATATAGGGACAGGTTAGGTTACATTTTCACCCCTGGGTTCCATACGGGGTTCGGGGCATGACAGCTTGGTATCAGAGCTAACCAGGTTACTAGATCTTGTAGACTTGGTTAGGTTTAGTTCTGAGTACATACCAGAGTATAGGATGTGGATATGGGTAGAGTTGGTTGAGGGTTGTTCGGTTGCTAGATCGGGATTTGTCGACTGTATTCCGTATTTTTCCTAGGATGATGATTTGAGTAAAAGTAGGGCAGATCATTGATGACTTTCGTGTCGGTGTGATAGGACAAACCCAGACCTGGCAGGGAGTAGTTAGCACGATTAGTGTAGATCATTGTGTTAACTGTATGTGTTGTAAGGATACTGATAGATTCCTATTATGTTACAGCATGGAGCCCAAGGATAATAACCTGGGAAGTGGCTCCGAGGAGACTGCGAGTGATGAGTCTCCTTCTGTGCCTCGAGGTTTGATGAGGCAGGTGTTATGAGAGATCGGGCGGAGTGTAAGGAGACGCGAGCGCTCTCCTACCGCTGCGAGGTGCACCACTGAGAGGTTCACATGCATGCATCCTCCGACGTTCTCTAGAGGATCTGACCCGATGATAGCAGAGGACTGGGTGGAGAAGACTGAGAGGTTCTTGGAGGTCCTGTACGGCATGGATAGGCAGCGAGTCCTTTATACCACCTTCCATCTATCTAGGGAGGCAGGTCGATGGTGGATTGCAGTGAATCTGCTGGAGAAGCAGACAGTTGGTCCTGAGGAGATGTCATGGAGCCATTTCAAGGAGGTGTTCTTTAATAGATACTTCCCGGCTTCAGTACGTGATGCGAAGGCAGATGAGTTTTCTGCGCTGACTCACGGGAGTATGACGGTGCAGGGGTGTGCGGCTCGATACATAGAGTTGTCCCGCTTTGCACCATGTATGATCTCGAGCGAGTATGAGAAGACTTGGAGGTTCGAGAAGGGTTTGAGGAAGGATATTCGCAGACTGGTGGGTATGTTTCATATCCGCGAGTTCTCAGTGTGGGTGGATAAGGCTATAGAGATTGAGACTGGTATCTAAGAGGATGAGGCGGATCAAGAATCGAGGAAGAGGACAATACCTTTTGGTTCTTAGACAGAATCTCATCAGGGATCATGGAAGAAGAGGAGTAAGGGCTCGGGTTATCGCCAAAATACCGAGCACTAGGATTCTCAGGGGAGCCAGACGAGGGGTCATTATACCAGGTGCCACAAGCGGCACGAGGTTGAGTGCCGGTCATTTGGGGGTAGTTACTACAATTGTGGCCAGCCAAGCCATAAGTCTTGTGATTGTCGAGCACCGAGGTGAGATGTGCCTGCAGTTAGTGGGGACCGAGGGAGGAATCAGATACCTCGGGGAACCACTTAGACGGATACAGCTCCGGCCAGAGTATACTCCCTTACTCTAGCAGACAATTAAATAGCAAAGAACAGTGAATAGTATTGAGTTTAGTGTAGTATTGTTATTCATCTAGACATATGGACATGAATGCTATGAGATGATGAGAGCATTTAATTTAAAGAATTATGAAGATGATGCTCCCTCTGAGTTATCTATATATTCAACTTATGCCTTTTTTTAATTTTCAAATCCTTAGCCAAGTGTTTTTAAGATTTTTCAATGATTTTGGCTCGACTATGAATGCTTTAGGCTTACCGAACCAAAAATATAAAAATGTATGCTTCTTTAAATGAACTAAGCCTGCATTGCCTCCTTTCTTATGATTCCTAACTTTCACTCATCTTTTCAAAAATATTTTAATATTCATTTTATCATAATTATCATTGTACATGATTTTTTTTTTGGAAAAATTTTAACGAGATTTCGACAACATGTCGTCTGTAAATTGGACATTTTCCTATAAAACCTGTACCTAATAGGTTCAAATGAGCCATTTGTAATTCAGTTCAAGGCACACGAGAACCTATATCCACTACTAGCATGCAATACACATCAACTGCATCCGCCATGCAGGAGGCATTCTAGACTAGCATGCAATTAGGTAGCAATCAATAAATCACAATATATAATCTATCCATTAAAGAATATAAATAGCAGACAACAGTGGATAGTATTGAGTTTAGTGTAGTATTGTTATTTATCTAGGCATATGGAATAGGGTGAGCAACCACAAGCTCAGTACACATCCTTATTCAAATAAGGGTTTCAATACTTAACACATGATGTCTTACATGTATGCATGATCATAAGGTGCACGAACACACTCTTTATTCAATACAATATGCATGAACACACTAGTGTTATCTATTTCACACTATAATAGATTGACATATGCATACACAAGGTTTGACATAGTAAGTAAAGCTATCATCCTTACAAGATGAATATCTATCATATGAAAATTTTCCAACTAAACAAAATATACAACTATGATAACAATAAAAGAAAAACATGTATACATTATGCAATCATATCAAGTAATTAGAGATAACAAGCTTAAATCTTCCTAATTAGGATTCAACCTTATGCAAGTTTCTACCATTGTTTCCTTTAGATACCCAAAATCCATAGGTGAACAAATAAAAATTAGGAACACCTACTTGATTTTTCAGCTTCTTCTAACTCAATTTAAGTCTCTCTCAAAATTTCTTGTATTTTCTCTTGATTGTCATTGAATTTTCCTGATTTTCTATAAAGTTATCTCTCTCTCTCTCTCTAGAACTAGGTTTTTCACCAAGAGGTTGTGGTATTCTTTTCTGTATTCAGGCTGCTCTATAGGACTGGAAAGGTCAAGACAACAACTAGACACATGGCAAGACCGTAGCAGTTGGTGGCAATAGGGGCTTGCAATGTCAAAATTTGCGTGCTAGGTGTCTATTACTAGTTTTTTAGAGTTACCAGGTCATTTAGTTGAATCTAGGTTTAGGAAGGTGGTGAAAATTGCACATCTCACATATTCAAGATTACTAATGATCTTCTCTTTGCATGTTTTCGAGTACTGAGCATCCTTTATGTAAATCCTTTATGTAAAACATCTTCAAGCACATTATTCATGCAAAATCTCTTTAGGTGAAGTTAACCTATACTATGTTGCATATCTCACATATTTGAGATTATTATGTATACACCAACAGGAGTTACATGAAGATGGGAAGTAGAGACATTGAGGATATAAGAGAGGCAAAAGACGGAAACCCAATTTAATATAATTTCAACTCATTGAAGTATAAATAATAATATCATTATTATTAGGTCTCTATCTCACAACCATTCATTTAATTCAAATTTGTTTAAATCCACTTAAATCCAAATTCAAGATCCGAAATCCATACTCCCAAACGAAATATTAGTTTTCCAATGGGTCGGGATAAATAATTTACATGATGAGATGAGTTGTCTTGCACATGTACGTTGTTTGTGTGGAAAATAATTAATGGGTATATACTCCTTAAAAAAAATTCCACTCAGAAAAAATATTCCAAAAGATCATACAAAAGGGTTGTGCATGAAGTTGTTACTTAGAATATGTGATGTTGATGTGATAGATTGAGTTGGTGTTTCTTGGGAATAATTAAATTAACAACACAACCAATAAAGTTCCAATATCTCCCAACAATTCACAATTCAGCATATGAATACAATTAAACAACTAACAGATCTACCAGCATGCAGTTCAAATTAAGTTTTACATACCTTCTAATGAGAAAAGCCACCAACATCATCTGGGCAAGACTGGCCCATCATTTGTTCGAATTGCGCTTGCCTATTCATCATGGCTTGCAGCTGGGCTTGAAAGATGGACACCATGTCTTTCAATTTCTGGTTCTCCACTACAAAGGCGGACATCGTGTTTTTCAATTCTTGGTTCTCCACTACAACGGTGGACACCATGTCTTTCAATTCATGGTTCTCCATTTCCACCATCTGCATCTGTCAAACCATCTCCTCCATACGAGACTCAGCGTCTCGACGCGTTCTTTCCATGTCTCCATGAGCCGCCACACCCATATATGATGATGCTGTTGGGGCAATGTATCCACTTCCAAAGCCTTTCACTCAACCCCACTCTTGTTCCCAAAGAACCTGAGCAGTTATTTGGAAATCCATCATTTTCAGACTCCCCTTTAAAACAGTGCATCCCTCAGCTCGACCATCTATGCCTAATTTCAGTCATGAAAATGATAAAAAGGAAGAAGTAAGAATACAACTTCAATGTTTTGAATCAAGTAATAAACTAAATGTTTTCTTCGACTTACATATTTGCTTTGCGCATCCTCGCACCACTCCCTTGATCATCGTGGGTGTGTCCTCTGATAAAGATCTGGTAGCGGCTCCTCTGTGCCAGTCTTGGGATCATGCTACATTATCACATAGGACATCATTAATATTAAGTCATGTAATGGTTGGATAGTTTTATATATAGTAATTACCTGTTGATGATTTATGAATAACCTCGACCCACCGCAATGCTTTGTGGGGAGTTTGCTATGGTTCGCAGCAGCATTTGTTTCACATATAGCCTATAAGAAAGATGTAATGGCGATTTATTAGCGACATCAATGTGAAAAAGTAGTGATCATAATACAAATAGTCGCGGAAATGGTGACATGCCACCTCCTAATCCTCTTGGGATATCTTATCGTGTGGGCATGCTTCTGCTTGATCTCCCATCGCCCGAAAATGCTCATGCATTTTTTAGCGATAGCTCTTAAATTTACTGCATAGTTAGACGTCCACCGCCCTCTTCACATGGTCAGCCTCGATCATATCCATATCGAACTCTTCCTGCATAGGTAATACAATTAGAATGCTAGACAGTTACTAATTGGCTAGTATATTAAAAGTAAAAATACAAAAAAAAAAAAAAAAGGTTTGAGATTACTTACCAAAATGCGTATGTAAAGAACCATGCGCTGCTCTTGAGTCACCTATGGCCAGCTAAAGGCCGTGACTGGAGCATACTTTCGGCATATGATAACGAGCACCCGGGTCCACGAGGTGCACCAATCTTTAAGCGGGGCCATGTAGCCTCAAGGAATGTTGATCCGAATCTGCTGCTTAGTCCTCTTCAAGTGCTTCTTCAGTCACATGTTTGATAGCTATACCATGATCCCAATAAGGGGGGTGTATTGGTACTTTGAAAATTTAAGCCCTAGGTCAATCTCCTAACAGCAGTATTTTCACAACCCTATGGTCAATCTAGTGCAAGTAATAAAAATCAGTTGTAATATGTACCAGTAATCAAATAAAGCAAACTAATTATCAACACAAGCACTAGAAAGCAGTAAAGTAAGAGTGACACACAAAAATGTTATCAAGGTTCAACCAATTTCCTACGTCCCCGCCTTGGCTAACAAGCACAAGGATTACCACTATAATTGCTCACTTAAGCGAGTGGAGCGGCACCTATACAAACCAGGTAAATTACCACAAAGCTAAACTCAACCTTTACAACCAATCCTTACCAGGCTGGATTACCGCCCCCTCAGGCCATGTCTAGAAATACAACACTATTCTTTTAAATAGATGGTACATAAATAGTGCTTTCACGTAAAGCTGATATGTACCCAAATACGCACATTCATATACACATCGATAACGTGGATATAGTGTAAGCTCAGTGATGCAAGTTTTGTGCAATCTATACTCAACACAATATAATCAGAACGATGCTCAAGAATGTTCAACACAAGCAATATCTTGGAATAAAAAACAAAGTATTTCAATAGCACATCAATATTCTAAGTATACGAATTAGATAATCAAACTAGTTCAAAAAGAGTTTTCCTCAATGAAAGATGCACAACACTAGTTTGAAAATAGTTGCTTGTTTGAGAAATCTTTGCATACCAAAAATCAAGCCATTGGACACTTGCAACAAATATGCAAATATTTATAGCTTACTTGATTTATTCCCACCCAAGATTTATAATGAGCGAATCTGTGGGATAAACCTAAGCTAAAACTCCCCAAAAGAAATATACCAATCAATCACTCAAATAAGAGTTTCTAGCAAGCTATAGCAATCTTAAGCACTTTAGAAATGTTCACACAATCTCAAAAGATATCAAATGAACAGAGATTTGAGAGTATTTGGCCAAAAGATGTATTTTCAAAAGAGATGATATTTTGGCTAATCTATTTGCTAATCTTGTGCAAATTTTGCAAATGAACTCATATTTATAGTCAGGGGTAAAAATATAACTGGTTGGGACATGATGGGAATAATTAAAAAAGTCCTAAATGATTAAAATGCATTTAATCCAAATTACCCCTGTTTTACCGCGATTAAAATAATTTTAACCGGCTGAGGTTCGGGTGGCTGAACCTAGGTTCGGTCGTCCGACCAGACTCAATAATAAAAGGCATTCAAAGTAGTTTAGTCACCCGTATTATGCTTCGGCAGCCTGAATCAAAGTCAGTAGCCTTTGTTCGTGACTTCGGGTGCCCAGTCTTTCAGTCGGTGGCCCGAACTCAAGTGTTCGGTTGCCCGGGTTTCTTTTTGAACTAAAATGATAGGTCGCCCGTGTTGGTGAATTTTCCCTTTCGAGGGGTTCGGACACCCGTGGATGATGTGTGCATTTATGGATCGGTCACCTGGGAGCCTGGTCAACATGTTGACTTGTCAATAGTCGGGCGCCCGAGGAGTTTTGAACTCCAAGGGTTCGGTCACCTAAGCTCTCTCAACTTGCTTAGAAATGTTCAATTCAGACACAATTTCACCACTCCTATATATTATATACTATGTGTGTGAGTGTTAGGACCTAAAGTCTTACTTTGGCCTTATTGAGCTTAACATATATCCAATATGCATGATGTGCAGGTGAGGTAAATAAAGACCACATCCTAAGTTACTATTACAAACCCATATTACAAATATTGAATTTACAATTGTGAATATGAGAGGTCTTCAAGGTCTTCTAATTGCTTGAAGTTTCCTTCTTTGCAATGTACATTTAAATCTACACAAACATTTGACAATTATCAAATACCTAAGTATTTGTCATTATCAAAATCGAGTGCGACCTATAAGGTCAAAATTCTCCCCCTTTTTAATGATGACAAATACACCATGCAAAAAATGGGTATAGCCTTAAAAGGCTCCCCCTAACAATGTGCATCATGTATTTAACCCAATTTTTGCCCCTACATCTCCCCCTTTTGCCAACAGCAAAAAGGGTCATAAGAGATAAGAGTGTTATGCAATGGGTAAGTAGAATATTTATACATTAAAAGTTTTGGAAAGATTTAGAAAAATTTCGGCAGAGTGCCATTTCAAAATGGGACTTTCAAAGCAGATCATGTATAAATAATATCCTATTTGAGTTTACAATTTCCTAGAAGTTTATCCACAACTACTCAAACAGTTCCAGTATGATCAAGCAGTAAAACATAATGCTCAATATTATTATGCAATAAAATATAAAGTCTAATGGCATCATGGAATAGTCATAAGAATTATGCACACAAGTCCATTATTCACTAAGTTTTAGGCATATCAACAATAACATTAGTTGCAAAGACTTGTAAATTTTATTAGAAAGCTCCCCTTAAATTTATGCAAACCATGATATATCTAAGAATCCTCTCTACTATGCATTAGACCTAACTCATGTCTTATCTGTATAAACCTATCTTCGGGAAGTGGTTTAGTGAAAATGTCCACTCATTGTTCATTAGTGCATACAAACTCAAGAGTTACATCTCTTTTTTGCACATGATCACGAAGAAAATGATGTCTGATCTCAATGTGTTTAGTTCATGAATGTGAGATAGGATTTTTAGAGATGTTGATTGCACTAGTATTATCACATTTAATTGGTATTGTATCATAGTGCAATCCAAAATCCATAAGTTGTTATTTCATATAAAGAGTTTGGGCACAACAACTTCCGGCCGCAATATATTCAGCTTCGGCTGTGGATAAGGCAACTGAGTTTTGTTCCTTGGAGAACCAAGAAACAAGAGATTGTCCTAAATAGTGACAAGTGCCGTTGGTACTTTCTCTATCAACTTTACTACCGGGAAAGTTAGCATTAGTATACCTAACAATCTCAAAAGTAGTATGCTTAGGGTACCACAAGCCTAACTCTATATTACCATAGCTTTTAGATGAGATTCCTTAGGGGCAACCTGAAACCTAACAAACATACACACACTAAACATAATGTCAGGCCTACTAGCAATGAGATATAGGAGACTTCCAATCATGCCATGATACAATTTTACGTCAATAGGAATTCCTTACTCATCTTTATCAAGCTTAATGGAAGAGTTCATAGGTGTACCAAGAATTTTACAATCTTCCATATTGAATTTCTTTAGCAAGTCCTTGATATATTTAAATTGGCATAAGAAAGTTTCATGATTAGCTTGTTTTATTTGTACCCCTGAGAAGAAACTAAGTTCACCCATCATGCTCATTTCAAATTCACTTTGCAAGCATTTGGCAAACTCATTACACAACTCATCATTAGTTGCTCCAAAAATGATATCATCCACATAAATTTGAACAAATAGCATATCATCATTTTTGGATTTGATGAAAAGTGTAGTGTCAGTTTTGCCACGTGTAAACCCATTTTTAGTAGAAAACTACTAAGCCTCTCATACCAAGCTCTAGGAGCTTGTTTGAATCCATACAAGGCCTTAGACAACCAGTAAACATGATCTGGATATTTATGATTTTCAAAACTAGGTGGTTGTTCTACATATACTTCTTCATTAATATAGTCATTTAGAAAAGCACTTTTAACATCCATTTGAAATAATTTAAAATTTTTAAAAAAGGAAAAAGCAAGTAGCATACGAATGGCTTCTAACCTAGCAACAGGAGCATATGTTTCATAAAAGTCAATCCCTTCCTGTTGGTTATACCCTGGGGCAACTAGTCTAACCTTATTCCTAGTTACTACCCCATTCTCATCTTTCTTATTTCTGTACGCCCATTTAGTTGCAATAATTATGTGATCATTAGGCCTAGGAACTAGCGTCCACACTTTGCTTCTATTAAATTGATTAAGTTTTTCTTGCATGGACATCACCCAAGACTCATCCTCTATGGCTTCTTTGATAGTTTTAGGTTCTTCTTGGGATAAGAAAGTGGAATGATTCACTAGATTTCTCAAGAAAGATCTTGTGGCTACACCACGAGAAGGTTCACCTATGATTTGATCTATAGGATGATTTCTAATAAATTTCTCATCTCTAGGCAACTCCTGATTTTCATTCTCCTCAAACATTTTTTCATTTATTTCTGGGTTTTCACTTGTATTGTTTTCGATGGATAATTTATCTAAGCATTTTCTAACATCAATATCATCTTCATTATCTTTCTTAGAAAATGGATTAGATTCATCAAATACAACGTGAATGGATTCAATGACAATTAATGTTCTTTTACTGAAAACCCTATATGTTTTACTATTAAGTGTATAACCTAGGAAAATGCCTTCATCAGATTTAGAGTTAAATATTCCTAAGTGTTGATTATCCCTAAGCACAAAGCATTTACAACCAAACACATGAAAATAGAAATATTAGGTTTATGGTAGTTCCACAATTCATAAAGGGTTTTATTTATTAACGGTCTAATCAATACCCTATTCAAAACATAACATGCAGTATTAATAGCCTCGGCCCAAAAATATTTAGGTAGGTTATGTTCATTTAGCATGGTTTTACCCATCTCTTGCAGTGACCTATTCTTTTTTTCTACCACACCATTTTTTTTAGGTGTCCTAGGTGCAGAGAAGTTTTGTGATATGCCCTCTAAGTCACAATATTTTTCTATGTTTTCATTTTTGAATTCAATGCCTCTATCACTTCCTATATAAGTTATCTTATATCCCTTTTCATTCTGAATTCTCCTACAAAATTTGGTAAACTGTTCACATGATTCATTTTTATGTGCAAGAAACAACACCCATGTGAATCTAGAGAAGTCATCCACAATTACAAAAGCATAAGATTTACCACCAAGACTTTGCACAGAATTAGGACCAAACAGATCTAAATGAAGCATTTCAAGTGGTCTAGTATTAGATATGAATTTCTTTTTCTTGAAATTAGATTTTGTTTGCTTACCCATTTGACATGCATAACAGATTTTATCTTTTACAAAAGACACCTTAGGCAAGCCTTTAACTAGTTATTTCCTAACAAGTTTAGACAACAAGTCCATGCTAGCATGTCCTAAGCGCCTATGCCATAACCAACTAACTTCATTTATAGTAAAAAACCAGTGACTTGTTGTGAAGCTATGTTATCAAGAGAAGTAGTATACATATTTTCATGGCGATCGGCAATAAAAAGTACTTTGTGATTTGATTTATTTTCTACTATGCATTTGTCAATTTCAAAAGATACTTTATATTCTATATCACACAACTGACTTATGCTAAGTAAATTATGTTTCAGCCTATCAACCAATAAAACATTATCAATAGTAAGAGAGAAATTCTTACCAAGCTTACCTACTCCGATAATGCTTCATTTTGCATTGTCGCCAAATGTCACATACCCTCCATCCTTGGGAACGATTGAAGTGAATTTTCCCTTATCACTGGTTATGTGCCGTGAGCACCTGCTATCCAAGTACCACCGGTCCTTGGAGGAGGATGACCGTAGGCATACCTGAAAAATACACTAAGTAACTGATGTTGGTCCCCAAATTTTGTTGGGTCCACGGGGGTTAGTGGTCAGAGCTCCCTTAACTACCTATACATTCCTAATTCTAGCACTCTTATTCCTAAGTGGACAATCAAATTGAATATGACCAATTTGTTTGCATTTAAAATATCGTATTCTACACTAAGGATCCTTAGAAGGGACATGAGACTTTGACTCACGTATAAAATGTCCTAAATAAAGATTTGGTCGTCTAATATTTTCAATACCATTAAAACCAAGACCTTCTTTACTTAAGGAGTTTCTTTGGGCACCAAGTAGTTTTTCAAAATTGTGTTTGCCTTCGGTGAATTTAAAAATAATTTTGGATCTATCCTCTAGTTTTCTCTCAAGCTCAACAATAGTAGCATCTTTTTCTTTTAAAATAAAAGCATGAGAGTTTTTGCAATATTAAACAATTTTTGACCAATTTTCACATTTCTTCTTCAAATCATCATTTTCTTTGGTCATTTTTCCTAACAATTTAGATATACAAATATATTCAAACTGTAACTCTCTAAATGTAGACATGCAATCAGAATCACAATCATCAGATGAACAATATGAAGATAATGACCTAGAAAACGATACCTCATCATCGTGTGTCATCAGCCATAGGTTAGTGACCTCTAAGTCACTGTGGTCTGATTCTGATTCGCTACTGCAAAGTTTATCCCATGATGTCCCAGCCGTGATGGCTTTCCTCTTTTTCTTAGCCTCCTTTTTCAGAAGTTGGCAGTCTAGTTTGATGTGCCCCACCTTGTTGCAGTTATAGCACGTAGGAGCATTTGATTTTTCTTTTCTTTTGCTGGACTCTCCCTTCTCAATAATAGACTCCCAATATTTTTTATATGACTTTCTGTTCTTCCTAAAGAATTTGCTAAATTTTCTAGATAGCATGGCCATATCATCATCTGTGTCAAATTCACTACATTCACTAGATGTGTTAATGGAAGTTTTTAATGCAGTTACTTTCTTAGTCTTATTATGTTCATTGAGCTTCTAATTTATGGCTAATTCATAAGTGATCAAGGAACCTATCAATTCATCTAAAGTCATGGCCTGAAGGTCTCTACCCTCAGTAATGGTCGTAGCCTTGGCTTCCCAAACAGGAGGTAGGCCTCTAAGGATCTTCCTAATCATCTCATATGTGGGATAGGTCTTTCCTAATGTATGTAGTAAGTTTATGATGTGTGTGAATCTGGTGTACATGCTCTGAATGGACTCACCTACATTCATCCTAAAGGCTTCATACTCACTAGTCAACATATCTATCCTACTATCTTTCACATCTCTAGTGCCCTCATATGTGACTTCTAACTTATCCAATATTTCTTTTGTAGTAGAACAAGCCATAATTCTGTTAAATTCATTTACATCAAGACTACAGTACAAAATATTCATAGTAGTTGCATTTAGACTAACATCTTTCATATCATCATCATCATATTCATCTTCAGTCTTAGGAACTCTAGTTGCACCCTCTGTTTTCATAGAGTCATAATTTCCTTTAGAGACAATCCTCCTCACCTTCCAATCAATATTCTAAAGGTAGATGCGCATCCTCTGTTTCCCGAAGGTGTAATTAACACCACTGAAGATAGGAGGTCATGTGGAAGATGGTCCCTTAGGGAAAGGGGTCACGGAGCTATGAACCATAAGTGATCTTTTTGCAAAATAACAGTTAGTTTATGCTACGTGGCTCTGATACCAATTGATAGCTTTACCGTGATCTTAAAAGGAGGGGCGAATTGGTACTTTTAAAAGTTAAGCCCTAGGTCAATCTCCTTACAACAGTATTTTCACAACCCTATGGTTAATCTAGTGTAAGTAATGTAAATCAGCTGTAATATGTACCAGTAATCAAATAAAGCAATCTAATTATCAACACAAGCACCAGAAAGCAGTAAAGTAAGAGTGACACGCAGAAATGTTATCGAGATTCGGCCAATTGCCAACGTCCACGCCTTGGCTAACAAGTACAAGGATTACCACTATAATTGCTCACTTAAGCGGGTGGAGTGACACTTACATAAACTAGGTCAATTACCACAGGGCTGACCTCAACCTTTACAACCAATCCTTTCTGGACTGGATAACCGCCCCCTCAGACCACGCCTAGAAATACAACAGTATTCTCCCAAATAGATGGTATAGAAATAGTGCTTTCACGTAAAGCTGATATGTACCCAAATACGCACATTCACATACACATCAATAACATGGATATAGTGTAAGCTCAGTGATGCAAGTTTTGTGCAATCTATACTCAACATAAAATAATCAGTAGGATGCTCAAGAGTGTTCAACACAAGCAATATCTTGGAATCAAAAACAAAGTATTTCAATAGCACATCAATATTCCAAGTATACGAATTAGATAATCCAACTAGTTCAAAAAGAGTTTTCCTCAATGAAAGATGCACAACACTAGTTTGAAAATAGTTGCTTGTTTGAGAAATCTTTGCACACCAAAAATCAAGCTATTGGACACTTGCAACAAATATGCAAACATCTTAAGCATATTTAGTTTATCCCCACACAAGATTTATAATGAGCAAATTTGTGGAATAAACCTAAGCTAAAACTCCCTAAAAGAAATATAGCAATCAATCACTCAAATGAGAATTTCTAGCAAGCTATAGCAATCTTATGCACTCTAGAAATGTTCACACAATTTCATAAGATATCAAATGAACGGAGATTTGAGAGTATTTGGCCAAAAGATGTATTTTCAAAAGAGAGGATATTTTGGCTAATCTATTTGCTTATCTTGTGCTAATCTTGCAAATGAACTCATATTTATAGCCAGGGGTAAAAATATAAACGGTTGGGACATGATGGGAATAATTAAAAAAGTCTCAAATGATTAAAATGCATTTAATCCAAATTAACCCTATTTTACCATGGTTAAAATAATTTTAACCGGCTCAGGTTTGGGTGGCTGAACCTAGGTTTGGTCAAGCACACTCAATAATAAAAGGCATTCAAAGTAGTTTAGTCACCTATATTATGCTTCGACAGCCCGAATCAAAATCACTAGCCTTTGTTCATGACTTCAGGTGCCCAGTCCTTCAGTCGGTGGCCTGACTCAAGTGTTTGGTCGCCTGGGGTTCTTTTTGAACTAAAATGATCGGTCGCCCGAGTTGGTGAACTGTCATTTTCGAGGGGTTCGGGCGCCCATTGATGATTTGCGGATTTATGGATCGGTCACCTTGGAGCCTAGTCAACATGATGACTTGTCAACAGTCGAGCACCCAAGGAGTTTTGAACTCCAGGGGTTTGTTCGCCCGAGCTCTCTCAAGTTGCTTAGAAATGTTCAATTCAAGCACAATTTCACCACTCCTATATATTATATACTATGTTTAAGTGTTGGGACCTAGAGTCTTACTATGGCCTTATTGAGCTTACCATATATCCAATATGCATGATGTGCAAGTTAGGTAAATAAAGACCACATCCTAAGTTACTATTACAGGCCCATATTACAAATATTGAATTTACAATTACAAATATAAGAGGTCTTCAAGGTCTTCCAATTGCTTCGAGTGTCCTTCCTTGGGATGTTCATTTAAACTTGCACAAACACTTGACAATTATCAAATACCTGAGTATTTGTCATTATCAAAATTGGGTGCAACCTATAAGGTCAATAATGTTCTTTGCTGCACCACAGCCTAACCTCACTGTGGATATAGATGTTGAAAGTAGAGTTAAATTATGAACAACATTATAATTATACACTTGAATAACCATCAATAGTTGAAATGTAAATAAATTAATCATAGCCTTACCAACACTCCTCATCATGGTCGACAACAGCAACATTTATGGTATCCATGTCTGGCCGAGGTCCAGATGGCTCAGACAATGATGGTGTTGTAGCACCACTAATGTGCTCTGCTGGTCTCAAGGCTGCCAGATCAACCATGTGCAATGTCGTAGTCGATAGCGTGGAAAAAAGTCAGCCATGACGGCCTCCTAATGCCATGTTTGCAAAATATTAGATGAATAAATATAAAAAGTACAAATATTAGATGGATGCATAATAAATATACTTTTAGTTATTTACACACGTCAGATACATGGTGACAACCTTCACTTGCTTACCCCCTACACGTCCTTAATATCAGTATCATCCCCACTTTCTAAAGTGTCTTCCTCTTCACTATAGTACTTGACTCTTATTTCATCTTCCCCATCAGTTTCCTCATCGTCGATGAAGTGAACGTCTACAAAATGTTCAATTGTAATGTCAGTAGTCTCTACGACTTCTGCAGTGGCACCAACCCTATGCAATGGTATAAGATCGGGGCCTTCTTTGACAACATTGAAAGCAAATTGCGGTGTTGCATTGACAGATGGCTCATCTTCTTGGAATGCAGTCTCACTGGCACTCATCTCCCCATCTGGAACTTCTATAATAGCATACAAACTTTGGGAAGGAATCTTTTGGGTCATATGCCATTCATCCTTCAATTTTGTGTCTTTAAGGTAAAACACTTGTTCTGCCTACATCGCTAACACAAAAGGGTCATTTTGATACCATGTCTTACTAAAATTGACGCTAGTAAAGTAGGCATCTGTGTTTATCCCAGTCTTTTTATTTCCAATGTCCCACTAGATACACTTGAACAGGTGGAGGAGTCTGTTGGCTCCATACCTAAGCTCTATAATGTCATCCAACACACCAAAGTAGTCAACTTTTTCATCTTCTTCTATGCCTAGCACCACAACCCCACAATTTTAGGTTCTTCTATGCAGTTCGAGGGACTTTGTATGAAATTATAACCCGTTGACAATGCAACTATTGTAGCGGTTAACTCGTTTATTAAGGCCACATGCCAATGCGTACAAATCTTTAATTTTCATTGGTTCCTTATTGTAATACATGACTTTCATCTATTAAATAAAAAAGAGTTTAGAAGAATAAACCATCAATAGTGAAAATGTACATTGCTTCGTACTCAGGCAGTATTTATTACTTACACGACTCCCAACCCAATTGATAAATTCATTCTTATGTCTTTCGTCAACATTCCTTTCATTTTAGGCTAGGAGTTCAGCTTTATGTTTGTTATATACAACAGTAGTACATGTTAATGTCAACTAAGTATATAAGTATGCATATGTAAATGCAATGCAAAGTAAGGAGTTTGGAACCACGTACTCGATATATGGAACAATTTCATCACAATTATTGAGGACGTAAAAATGAGCTTTTGTAGGTCGTCCATATCAATGAAATTGTAAACTCGTGCACCAAAAGGCCGAGCATTCTCTCGAAATATAGAGCTCTTCAGTTCTTTATCTTCAACATTAATAGCATGAATGTCTGAATTTTTCTCTTCACGAGTGAACAATGCGTCAATATCATGTAGATACATTGAGCAAAATGCAAGACATTCACTGTCAATGTATGCCTCAATGATTGAACCTTCCAGTCGTACCTTATTACGATTATACCCCTTCAAAGTAGACAAGAACCTGTGCATTTTACATAGCATTATAAACTTGTAGACACAAAAAAAGAAAAAAAAAAAAAAGAAAAGGAAATCACGTGACCATTATATAAGGTCTTTATAATTTACCTCTCAATAGGATACATCCAATGATATTGAACTAGTCCTCTAATTATGGCCTCCCTTGGTAAATGGACAGTTAGGTGGACCATCACATCGAAGAATGTTGGCAAAAATATTTTCTCCAGCTTGCATAGTATGATCACGATGTGATCCTCTAACTATTCAAGTACGTTTAAGCTCAATTTTCTTGGAGCACAATTGTTGAAAAAAGATTCCCAACTCAATTAGCACCAAGCGAACATCTTCAATCAAGTCTCCATGAAGGAAAAAGGGTAGAACCCGTTGTAGAAGGACGTGACAGTCATGACTTTTCATTCCTAACATTTTCCCTTCCTTCGTGTTTATGCATCGAGCTATGTTCGATGCATATCCATCAGGGAACTTCACTGATTTCAACCATTCGAAGAATTTATTCTTTTCATCATTCGAAAATGTGTAACAAGCTGATGGCATGAGAATTTTGTCCCCATCACGAAATAGGTACAACTCAGGCCGTATTCCTATATCTTCCACATCCTGGTAAGCATTTGCGGTGTCCTTTGTCTTCCCATTTATATCCACCAATGTACCAATGACATTCTCACAAATGTTCTTTTCAATGTGCATGACACCCACGTTGTGGCATAGTGGAAGATCTTTCCAGTATGGCAACTCGAAGAAGATGCTTCTCTTTGTCCAATTCAACTCCCACTCAGCGTGTTTTCTTTTTCTACTAGTCGGTGGTTTCCCAAATTTCACATCTCTGATCAACTTGAGCTGGTTTAATATCTCTTCCCCACTTAGTCGCTTTGGTTGCGATCTTTGTTCTGGTTTTCCATTAAAGCTTCGAATGCCAGGAGTCCTCCAGGGATGTCTAGTTCGTAGAAACTGATGATGACACATAAAGCATAACTTGCGACCATGCTTCAAGGATAAAGACCCAACATCCTTATTACATACTGGGCATGCTAAGTAACCTTTTGTGCTCCAACCTGATAGGTTTTCATAAGCGAAGAAATCATTAATTGTCCACAATACTGCAGCATGCATCAGAAATGTTGTCCTTGTTTCCACATCGAATGTCTCCACTCCTTTTTCCTATAGTTTTTTCAACTTGTCAATTAACGGACGTAGGTAAACATCAATATCATTACCAGGTGCCCTCAGTACGGGAATGAGCAGATACATATAAATGAAAGGTTCTTTTATACATCGCCATGGCATCATATTGTATGGCATCATTATAACTTGCCGCATGTTATACGGGTTGTTCATGTTATCGAAAGGATTGAACCCATCTGAAGTAAGGCCAAGTTTGATGTTACGAGGATCATTAGTAAACCACAGATGCATTTTATCGAAATAGGCCCAAGCTTTGAAGTCCGCTGGATGTCTAAGGGTGTTTCCATCTTGAAGACGTTTCTTTTGATGCCATCTCATATTTATAGCAGTCTTTTTGCACATATAAAATCGTTGCAGTCGCGGGATTAGTGGACAATATCGCAAAACTTTTTTGGGGATTTATTTACCCTTCTTCTGATTAGCTGTATACCTTGGTTCACAACAATCTAGGCACTCGTTCGCATTCTCATGTTCACCATAAAAGAGTGCACAATCATACCTACATGCATGTTTTAGAGTGTAACCGAGACCCAATTCACGCATGTATGTCTTCACCACATAAAAAGACTTCGGAAGTGTTTCACCATCAGGTAGAGCCTCCTTAATGAGGCTTAAATGCATGTTGAATGCGCTCTGAGATAACCCATGCACTGCCCTTGCATGAAGCAACTTTATCAAAAACTCTAATTTTGAGAACTTTTTACAGTTTGGATATAGGGGCACCCGTGCATCCCTCATGAGATCAGCAAATGGTTTACCGAGTTAGTTCAACGTACTAGGATCGCAAGGTACGGTACCTTCTGAAGTAGATTCATCACCTGTACGTGATACATAGACATCATCGGTGTCCACTATGTTAATTTAGGTATAATCCCAAGAGGGGAGTGAATTGGGTATTTTTAAAAACCTTTAATATTATTTACAACTTAATCCCTATTTCTATATTTAATCAATTGATTGCAGGGGTTTGACACTGGTTCAAATTATTATCTCAATGAATTCTATTTTACCCAATCAATTATTAAGTGTGTGTGGGTTTATTCAACAAACACACATGCAAGGCAAGTAATGAAATGCATTGTGGAAATTAAAAGGAGTAAAGGAAGAGGGAAGGAAAACACAGTTTTTACGAGATTCAGCTAACCCGGCCTATGTCCTTACCTTGAGCAACCCACTCAAGGATTCCACTAAATCCCTGCTCCATTAACCGGAACGGAGCTTCCCTTACATTCGCTGCTTACAAGAGGCACAAATTCCTCCTCACCCAGTTCACAACCCAAACTGTGATTACAAAATAGAATTTCAAATTTGAAAAACAACTCAATATTGCTTCTAACCTAGACATAGGGTCAAATGACTGAAGTTTGGGTTCAGACTTCTAAAGTTACAGGTTTAGATGACTGAAGTCAGGGTTCAGTCTTCTAGTATGCTTCTGCTTGATTCTGTGTTTCTCCAGTAATTCTTCAAATGACTGAACTTAATCTTTGGTCTTTTGAAGAAATTCTTCAGACGACTGAGTTTAACTTCGGTCTTCTCAAATTGACACTTCAGATGACTAGTTAGGGAGTTCAATCTTCTAAACTGAGCATTTTCTAGATTTTCTTTTTTCTTTTCAAAAATGTGTTTTTGCTCCCTTTCTTTGATTTTTTATAAAATATTTTTTAGGGTTTTAAAAACTCTCTAAGTCCATAAATATCCCCTAAAGATGTTCATGAGATGCATGAGTCCTAAGGTTAGTCTTGGATATATTTTGAGCCTCAAATTAAATCATATGAAATATGTAAATACATTCAGTTCTAAATACCCATTCCCATGACAATCTTGAATTTTGTGCTTGCATCTTTATTCTTCAACTCTTTTAGTTCCATGGATTTTTCCAAGACGGATATACTTTAGTCTTCATGTCTTTCCATGACTTTCTATCCTTCTGTGCTTACTAAATATTGTTCCTATTCACAATGTCAATACACAAATCAAATACCAAGTGATTTGTCATTATTAAAACAGGATTAGACTCATAGAGTTAACAATCTCCCCTTTTCTAATGATGACAAATACACATACAAAAATATAGAATGGGTTACGCCTAACAAGGCTCCCCCTCAAATAATGCATCAAATATTCAGCAAGTGAAATATGCTCATGCCAAATGAAATATGCTCATGCTTATACACAATTAGTTTCTCCAACCACTTTGCCCATTTTTGCCATGGCCTAATTCTTCTCCCCCTTTTGACATCAACAAAAAGGTGTATAATAATACATGAGTGAACATAACCTTATATTCTTCTCCCCTTTTAGTCTTAAAGTTTTAAACTTATTCAACCATCAGATGTTAAAAATTGTACTGTGAAATGTGTCTCTCTATGTTAATTCAATTTACTTCTCCCTCTTGCTAATGCAAAAGGTCGTGTTATTGAATTTAAATTGCAATGTGAACATACACAGTGTGTCAAATTTCATATATCACTAAGGTTCAAAGATTACGTGATGATTAACATGTGTAAGTCGATATGCTCTTATCATGATATGAGGTTAATGCCAAATGTGAACAATTGTGATACCAAATGGGAACAAATGAGCCGAATATAAAATTTTTAACCAATTGTGAATATTAAGTGACGTTACTCCCCCTGAAATATGTCATCTAATATAATTCTAGACAACCTCTCGACTATGCATCAGGCCTAATTCACGCCTAATTTGGATAAACCTATCCTCTGTAAGGGGTTTCGTGAATATGTCTGCCCATTGTTCATTTGTGCATACAAACTCAAGTGTCATATCTCTTATTTGCACAATACCAATTCACCCCCCCCTTGGGTTCACGGTAAACCTAACTGTGTGTGTGTGTGTGTGTGTGTGTGTATTTAGATTCCTTGAAATCTATTTTCTGTATCGACCTCATCATAGACAAGGTCAAGGCATGGTGTAGTGAAAAACACCACGTTCTTAAGGCATCTGCAACTGACGAAAGAGCATATTAGGATAGAGATTTTCGTTGGCTACACGACACTAATGGATGATTGGTGCTCGACCTGGGTACGTGAGGTCAGCATTATATACTGACAATTTACTCCAATCACATGCCACAGTTGGCCATAGGTTACTGAGGAGCAACATTTGATCCTGTACGAACACATATTGGTAAGCTTTCCAACAAATTCTATTAATTTTAATATACTTTATTTATTTACTCTTTGACATTCCATATGTATTTCATATGCAAGTGTCATTTTATATTGAGATTTTCACCAACCCTCATATAAAAAAGCAATGAATAGGAACTTATGCACTCAGTTTAAGAGTTATCGGTATAACATGTACAAACATTATAAGAAGATGGGAGATGAAGTTGAATGACACCCGTTCAATAAGATCTCCAGTGAATATTGGGAGCTGATGTGTCGACATTTTCATGATCCTCACTACCAAGTGATGTGTTTAAATTAGTACTACTTTTTGGTATCTATGGGGATTATTATCTCATTAAATGTTTTTTGTAGGAAATATGTCAAATAAATGTTGAGGACTGAAGCCAACTAGATGCAACGCATTGTGGTGGGTCAAGGTTATTTTTGCATCATAGAGGGGTGATTTCTATAAAACTATCATAGTATTAAACTACAAGTATTATGTTTACACATACAAAGTTGTTAATATAAGGTTTGATATGGTAATTTAGCATGATCCAGTCACTGGACAACTAAAGAGAAGGTCTAGTCTTTATCAGAGAACACATCAAAGGAAGTTAGGTAAGTGGTGCCAGGGTGCTCAAAGCAAACATGTTAGTATGTTATAGTATTTAGTTCATATTTGAATTCAACAAACCATAATTGCATTTTTATTTAATTATTTTCTTAATTTTTATAAGTGAAAATAGGAGAGGATGATCTAGATAAGGGATGCAGACGTTCTTAAGGGTAGTCAGCGACCCATAGATGGCGTGGATTTTCATGGGTTATTCACGTCACTCTCAGAGGGGAGGTTAAACGAGGCACACTTTTATAAGACCTTGTCAAGTGTTTACTCTTGTAAATAAAAGTGTTGTAAGAGTAAGTTTCTAAGATTTGTTTAGAATGTCTACCCTATTGAACCCTCTCTTGGTGGGTACATAGATAAACCATGTGAACCTATAGGTTAGGCATAACTCACCATCATCGATTAGCTTTAGTAGACTTTACTGTTGGTTTGGATGATTATTATGTGTATTATGATGGTTAGGAAAAATATTAAATAGGATAGTAGTGAGTGGGTTACCCACATTCGTGACATTGAGCTGGACATGCTGAAGTTGGCGGCACCCAAAAACTCTTCCCCGATTAAAAATTAGGTGCTTAGAAAGAAAACTTAGTACATTTAGTTCATTTAAGCACTTAAGTGTCGAAGTTAGGCATACGAGGTCCAAATCGAGTAGGGTTAGTTCTAGTACCTTCGTGAAATTGAATTGGATGTGTCGGAGCTAACGGTGTCCAGAAACCCCTCTCCGACTAAAGACTAGGTTCTTAGAAGTAAACTTAGTTAATTTAAGCCCTCAGGTGTCCAAGTTGGGCGCATGAGGTCCAAACTGAGTGGCGTTTGTTTCGACACATTTGTAACATTAAGCTAGATGTGTCAGAGCCGACGGTGTCCAAAAGCTCATCCCTGGCTGAAAATTAGGTGCTTAGAAGCAAACTTAGCAAACTTAGTTGATTTAAGCACTCAGGTGTCCAAGTCGGCCATACAAGGTCCAAGCCGAGTTGGGTCAGTTCTAACACGTTCGTGAGATTGAGCTGGACATGTCAGAGCTGACAATGCCCAAAAGCTCCTTCCTTGCTGAAAATAAGTACTAAGAAGCAAACATAGTAAACTTAGTTGATTTAAGAACTCAGGTGCCCAAATCAAGCATACGAGGTCCAAACCGAGTGGGGTTAGTTTTAATACATCCATGACATTGACATAGACGTGCCAATGCTGACAATTCCCAAAAAAACTCTCCCCAATTGAAAATTAGGTGCTTAAAAGAAAACTTAGCAAACTTAGATGATTTAAACACTCAAGTTTCCTAGTTATGTAAAGACTCGGAAATTTAAAAAGGATTAAAATAATTTAGAAAAAAATAATAATAAATAAAATAACAGATAAATAAGTAAAAGGAATGACGTAGGAAAAGAAAAAAAATAAAATTAAAGAAATTAAATTAAATTAAGATAAATTAAATAATTAGTTATTAAATTAAATATTTTTACATTGGATTTAAAAAAAAAAACTAATTGAAATCAGAGAAATATATATATATATATATATATATATATATACTTATATAGTAGGTTAATATAATATATAAATATACATGTATATGCGTATATTTATATATATATATATATATATATATATATATATATATATAAGGTAACTAACACTGACAGGAAGATAAGAAGGAAGAAAAAAGAAAGAAGAAGAAGAAGAAAGAAGAAGGAAGAAGATGAACGGCGCAGCACCCCCCCAACTGAATATATTTTCTTGCGTGCGTGCTAGCTACCTTCGTCTCCGTCTCTCTTCTTCTCTTAATTACTCGGTGAGTTTGCAACGGATCGGGAAACGGAAGGTGTCGTTGGAATCCTGGTTCGGCTGCCGATATTTCTACTGGAGCAGATTTTTCATGGGAATGGTTTAGGTACTGCTCCTGGGGAAAGGTAATTTTTCCCCATTTTCTCAATTTCTCCGTTAATATGTGGTTAAATCGACGAACGGGCACCACCACGGGGTTCTAGTCGTCGTTAGCGTCATTTTGACGTACGTGATTTTTCAATTGGGGTTTTTTAGGCCCTACTCCAAAGCGAAAGTGGGATTTGAGAATTTGGCTAAATTTAAGGAGATAATTATTTATTGGGTATTTAATGGCCTAGGAAGTATTAAATTAATATTTTATTCATGAATAATTTATTGGAACTAGGAATTTAATTTCAGCGTCCGGGTGAGCGCCACAGGTATTTTTCGGAGTCCCTGTTGGCGTAGTTAAAGAAACCAGGTAAGGAGAAAAATATATATTAAATCAGAATTTTTATGAATTTAATAAAAAAATAAATTGTGTTATATGTACGTATATATGTTTCGGTATGGGTAAAATGCCAACTGTTTAAATTATATTTCTTTCGAATTTAGGGTTGTTTATTAGATATGTATATGCGAAAATGAACTAATGAAAGTGGAAAAATTATTTTCAAGATAATTAAGTAAGAAATGAAAGGTATTTTCAGTATATAAACACTAAATGTTGGTTGGCTTATTTTACAGGCAATGTATGAATTTTACTATTAAATTATGTGGCATGAGATTCTGTGCAAATATATGTTAAATGTATGAGATGCAGGCTAAGTAAGTAAAGCAATGAAAATAAAATATGATATAGACAATGTTGCCTATGTATGTTAAATGCAACCATGTAAATGTAAGACAGTTGAAAGAGAGCCATGTTAGCAGATCTAGCACACTTCTGTGTAGACTAACTGATGATAGCTAAAAGGAGCTGTGTTAGCAGATTTAGCACGTTTCTACGTTGACTAACTGATGATGGCTAAAGACCAGCTGTAGTACGAAGTAATGAAATGAAATGTTATGTAATGAAATGACGATGAAAAGGCAATGAAATGAAATGACAAAGGCAAATGATGTAAATTGGAAACAGTCACTTAATGTGAAACGAAATGCAAAGTTAAGTTATGAACATGAATGAATGTGCATGAATGTATAATGACAGAACAGAATGATGTATTATGATATTAGAAGTACGTATGTACGTAGAACATGTTACAATTGGGCGAGACGTACCCTTCGCCTAAGGGCTTGCTGAGTAAGGCGAGTGCACTAGTAGCTACAGATGTGGCAGTAGCCATATAACATACTAGGGCAGAGGGAACCTACTTGTATGGGCGGGTAGATTTCCCTATCCTTAGGGCTTTTGCTGATAAATTATTGTTGAATGCGTGAGTATGAGATCAATCTACCACTTGAGGGCTTACTGAGTAAGGTGAGTGCTCTGATATGTTTTAATTGTGACCTTAGGGTTACCTAAGTATCAGAGCAGAGGGGTGCTACTTGTATGGGGGGGTAATCACCCCTATCCTTGGGAAATCTCGTGGGTTAAACATTTGCATGTGTTTGATTAGGATCAGGGAATGATTTCGAAAATTATGTTAAGGATTTTTATAAACTCATCTTGGCCACACACTGCTTTAATATATGGTTTCTTCCCTTACTGAGATGTGTCTCACCCGAATATGAATGTATCTTTTTTTTTTCAGGATTTCATCGATATCGAGCTTAAAGAGCTCAAGGTTCTATAACATTATTGTGAAATAGTAAAAGAAAATGGTATATTTCTATATTAATTATGAGATGCAAATATTTATGTCTTACGTCCTTATATTTTAAGTTTGTGGAGAAAAGAAAGTTGTGAACATACTGAAATGTTTTGGAGATATATGTAATTACGGAAATGCAGGTGTTGGATGATTTATTATAGATTATAGTTAGAATTAGTAAATTCTGGTATTATGTTATATGGAGATTATGATCATGTTTTTCCGCTGCGTATGTTTTGGAATATGATTTATGAGGATATGATCAGGTATAACGCACCGGACCCGGGTTTAAGGGTTCGGGGCGTTTCGAGTAAGGTATATGAGATCCACATTGAGTAGGGTCTGTTTCAACAAGTCTGTGACATTGAGCTAGATGTGCTGGAGCTGACAGTGCCCAAAACCTCTTTCCTGACTAAAAATTAGGTGTTTCAAAGAAAACTTAGCAAACTTAGTTGATTTAAGCACTCAGGTGTCCAAGTTGGGCATAAGAGGTCCAAATTGAGTTGGGTCAGTTTTGAAACATTCATAAAATTGAGCTGGACGTGCTACTAATAGTGCCTAAAAATTCCTTCCCGAGTGAAAATCAAGTGCTTACAAGCAAACTTAGCAAACTTAGTTGATTTAAGCACTCAGGTGTCCAAGTTGGGCGTATGAGGTCCAAACTAGGTGGGTTAGTTATGACACATTTGTTACATTAAGTTGGACATATCGGAGTTAACGATGCTCAGAAACTCCACCCCGGCTAAAATTTAGGTGCTTAGAAGCAAATTTAGTTGATTTTAGCACTCAAGTATCCAAGTCTCACATACGAGGTCCAAACCGTGTTAGGTTAGTTCCGACACGTATGTGACACTGAATTAGACATACCGAAACTGATGATGCCCAAAAACTCCTCCCTATTTGAAAATTAGGTGCTTATAAACAAACTTAGAAAACTTAGTTGATTTAAGCACTTAGGTGTCCAAGTCAAGCATATGAGGTCCAAACCGAGTTGGGTTAGTTTTAACACGTTCGTGACATTGAGCTAGACATGCTAGAGCTGACTATGCCCAAGCACTCCTCCCCAGCTAAAAATTAGGTGCTTAAAAGCAAACTTAGCAAACTTAGTTGATTCAAGCACTCAGGTGTCCAAGTCAGACATACGAGGTCCACACCGAGTTGGGTCGGTGTCAAAACATTCATGACATTGAGCTGGACATGTTGGAGCTGACAGTGCCCAAAACCTCCTTATTGGCTAAAAATTATGTGCTTAGAAGCAAACTTAGTTGATTTAAGCACTTAGGTATCCAAGTTAGGCATACGAGGTACAAACCGAGTAGGGTTAGTTCCAACACGTTCATGACATTGAGGTAGACGTGTTGAATTTGACGATGCTAGAAAACCCCTCCCTGACTAAAAATTAGGTGGTTAGAAGCAAACTTGGTTGATTTAAGAACTCAGGTATCCATGTAATGCCCCAGAAAATGATATGCTTAGGAGTGTAGACAAAAAATTATTAAAAAATTAAATAAAATAAAAATATTAATTAATTAATTAATTAATATTAAATTCAATTAATTAAATAAATAATATAATAAGATATATATATATATATATAATTTTGATATAATATAATAAAGTATATATAATCAACCTTCTAGAAGGAAGGTTGATTTCAATTTGAAATCAGAGAGAGCTCACGCCCCCCCTAATTTTATGTCCCTCTGCTTCACTCTCTCTCCAATCTCGTCTCTCACTCCTCCATCCCTCCTTCTCTCTCTCCTCGATTTTCTCAACCAAACGAGTAGCGATAAAAAAACAGAAAATACCACTAGGTTCCTATCTTGGCCACCAAAACTTTAACAGGAGTGGATTTATCATATGACTGTTGTAGGAACCACTCCTAAGGTAAGGTAAACTCTCAGTCCCTCCTCAATTTTTCCTTAAATCTTTAGTCAAATTGACGATCGGACACCACCACAGAGTCCTAGGTTCAATCCTTGTCACGTTAGTCGGAGCTGATTTTTGATTTGGGAGTCCTAGGCACCACTCCAAGGCTAAGGTGAGGAGCGCAAAGTATGTTAATTATTTTAGAAAATAAACCGATTTAATTATAATATGGGATTATTAAATTGGAGTATTTGATTATAGCAAATTTTTTAGGAATATTTTGGAATTAAGTTAAATTTTAGGGATTTGATTAAATTAGATTTCTAGGAATATTTTGGAAGTAGATTAATTGCGGGGATTTGATCCTATTGGTATTTTTAATATATTAGAAATTAAATTTAAATATGGAAAGTGGATCAAACTCGCATTTTTAGAATTTAACCGGTTAATGGGAGCGTGTGAGCCTAGGAAATGTTAAAAATAATTGTAATTATAGGGTTGAGTTAATTGAATTGGGAAAAATGTGAATTTCAGGGTTTTAAGTTTTGAACGCCGCGAGCATGGGATCGGATATTTTAGCAAATCTCTCAGTAAGCTAGGCAAGAGGAATAAATTATGACAGTTATTTTGAGAAGAACTTGTTGAATTAATACGTGAAAATGTGAATAGATATTTTGCATGAAATTATTATGATACGAATATCAAATAAAATTATGTGGCATATGATTATATTGAATTGTGATGTTTTGGGATTTGAAATATGGGAAATGATGAAAAGTGGTAAATAATTTTTTTTTTTTATTGAGAATGATGAATTTTATTATACCAACGTGTATTTTATAGGGAAGTGATGGAATATGAAATATGAATATAGAAATGTTTTCTATATTAAATGAGGAAATATGAATATATTTTTTATTGAGAAATGTTGAAATAGGTGAAATTGAATATATACCGAAATGTGAATACTACAATGTGAATACTAAAATAAGAATACTAAAATGTGAATACTGATATGTGAAAATGAGTTCCTATTGATGCCAATGGGGAGGTATGCTCAGTATGGAAATTGGGTGTGTAATTCCTGCTGATACAGATGGGGAGGTGTGCTCAGTATAGAAATTGTGTGTGTAGTTCCTACTGATGCTGATGGGGAGGTATGCTTTGTATGAAAATTGTGTATGTGTAGTTCCTACTGATGCCGATGGGGATGTATGCTCAGTATGGAAATTGTGTATGTGTAGTTCCTATTGATGTCGATGGGGTGGTATGCTCAGTATGGAAATTGTGTATGTGTAGTTCCTCCTGATGCCGATGGGGAAGTATGCTCAGTAAGGAAATTGTGTATGTGCAGTTCCTATAGATGCCGATGGGGAGGTGTGCTCATTGTGGAAATTGTGTGGGTGATTTTCCTACTGATGTCATTGGGGAGGTATACTCAGTATGGAAACCATATTGTGAACTTCCTACTGATGTCGTTGGGGAGGAATGCTCAGTATGGAAAGTAAGTATGTGTTGAGAATTAAAATTAGGTGATATTTTGTATTATGTAAAGTACATATATGTAGATTTACGTATACATGGATATTTGTTGAGTTAGAACATGTTTTTGAGAATGAAAGCTATTTTATATGCATTTGAGAAATGAAAGCTTATGAAAGCTATAGAGTATGAATATGAGAAATGAAAGAGTGTGAGTTTAATAACATAACTATCTAGGGCAAAGTAAAACTCTCCACCTGAGGGCTTACTAAGTAAGGTGAGTGTCCTGATAAGTATCAGTTGTAGCCACACCTGAGTTAATCGGGTATGGTTACAAACAATATCAAAGCAGAGGGGCGCTACATCTATGGGCATGTAATCTCTCCTATTCTCGAGAACTTTCGCTGATAAATATGGGTTGCTTATGTATGAATTTGAGAAATGGAATAAAATCTTATAAAAGATTATGTTTTATATCTATATGATTATGAGCACATATCGGTATATTTTCTCAGATGATATAATCACTTAAATGAGTATATTATGATATAACTAAACTCATACTGCCACACACTGTAAATAATTTATTCCGTCTTACTGAGAGCTGTCTCACCCATATCTAAACTTTTCAAGGAATCGAGTCAGACCAGTAGAGAGAGCTCTGAGATAGAGGGGAGCTAGTACCCTGATAGACAGGGCAAGGGTTTTAAGTTGGAGAGTGTGTTTTGTGTAATCCATTGGGGTATTTCGTGGAGTTTTGGAGATGTATATGTGTATGTATAGATACATAGTACTCTGGTATTTGTATTCGAAATAGCATGTAAATATTGACTTCCACTATTAGAAATGTGTATATATGATGAACTGATTACTCGGTACCCCACTTTGGGTCGGGTCTTGTTGATATGGTATCAGAGTTTGTGACGTGATAGATGATTATTTATTGTTGTTGATTATTATATATAAAAAAAATGGTATGAAAATCAAGGCGTCACAGTCCAAGTCAGGTATACAAGGTCCAAACTGAGTTAGATCAGTTCTGAGACATCTGCGACATTGAGCTGGACGTGTCGAAGCTGACGGTGCCAAAAAATCCTCCTCGGCTGAAAATTAGGTGCTTAGAAGAAACCTTAGCAAACTTAGTTGATTTAAGCACTCAAGTGTCTAAGTTAGGCATACGAGATCCAAATCGAGTTGGGTTAGTTCCAACACGTTAGTGACATTGGACTGGGCGTGCTAGAAATGATGGCGTTAAAAAATCTTCCTCGACTGAAAATTAGGTGCTTAGAAGCAAAGTTAGTTGATTCAAGCACTTAAGTGTCCAAGTCGGGCATACAAGGTCCAAAGCAAGTGGGGTCAGTTCCGACACGTCCATGACATTGAGTTGGATGTGCTAGAGCTGACTGTGTTTAAAACCTTTTCTCCGGTTGATAATTAGGTGCTTAGAAGCAAACTTAGCAAACTTAATTGATTTAAGCACTCAGGTATCCAAGTTCGGAATTCAAGGTCTAAACCGAGTTGAGTTAGTTTTGACATGTCTGTAATATTGAGCTGGACATGCTGGAGTTAACGGTGCCCAAAAACTCTTCCCCGGCTGAAAATTAGATGCTTAGAAGCAAACTTAGCAAACTTAGTTGATTTAAGCGCTCGGGTGTTCAATTCGAGCATACGAAGTCCAAACCAAGTGGGGTCAATTTTGACAGGTCCATGACATTGAGTTGGATGTTCCAGAGCTAACGGATCCTAAAAACTCCTCCCCGGTTGAAAATTATGTGTTTAAAAGCTAACATAGAATACAAGCTATACTTAGTTGATTTAAGTACTCAAGTGTCAAAGTCAGGCGTACCCTCTCCAAAGCAAGTGGGGTCAGTTTCGACACGTCCATGACATTAAGCTGGACGTGCTAGAGCTGATGGTGCCCAAACACTCCTCCATGACTGATCAAACTTAAATATTTAAAATTGTATCATTTATTGTTTAACTATGTATAATCATTCTTGGTATCAAATCATTTGTACTTATAGTACGTATGTACTCAAAAATTTTATACTAAATTTTGATATAATTGTTACTTTGTAGGGTTTACGGTCTGTCGACTGATGATGAGGACAACAACGAGTACAATGATAATGATGTGGACTATTTTTTGTATATTTTTTTTGTTATGTGAATAGATCATGTATATATATTATGTATGCACATTTTAACCGTTTTTATGTATATAAATTTTCGTTTTCTTAACAATATAGGATTTGATCCTCAATTATGGTTCAATATTATATGTGATGAAAATTAATTATAGGGTTTTCACAGGAATTAATGCATGATTTTCTAGAAAAAAAAAATTAAAATTTTTACAAACTTTTAGTGACAATTTTATAACCATTAGTAAAAGTTGGGCAGTAGTAACTACTCTAGAACTGTCACTAAAAGTGTCCAATAATGATGGTTTCCAATGGTCACTAAAAGTGGGGAAAGAGTAACAGTTTTAAATCGTCGCTAAAAGAAGGACAATAGTGACGATTTGGAACCATCGCTGTAACGTGATTATTAGTGACAGTAAAACCATCACTAATAGTATGTCTTTAGGGACGATTTTCAGCTTAAATATTTTGATAGTTGTAGTGACAGTCACTCTTTGTCACTAATAATCTATTATTAGTGATTATTTTGAAAAGCGTCATGAATAGTTAGTTGAGACCGCTGTTATATTCACCACTATGAAGTGTCTCTAGTGACAGCTTTCTATTATTAGGGACGGTTTAAAACCGTCACTAAAAGTCTTCTTTCTTGTAGTGACATGCTAAACTAAGGGTGCCTATAAAATTGTTATGGAACACCTTTATTCCCTCAAAGATTAACATATTCTACTGGTTGGTGATTAAAAACAAAGTCTTGACAGCTGACTATTTCAAAAAAGAGGCTAGAGACTAGCTTTAATGTGTTCCGTTTGTATGAAGGACAATTAAGGTGTCAATTATCTCTTCCTCCATTGTTCTTTTAGCAGGTAGATCTGGGTTTATGTGTGGCAAAGCTTGAATCTTCATTAGGTTATGCTAAATGAGTTGACTTCATTGTTCTATGCCTAGAACTTATCTACGCTTAAGGGGTTTTTTAGAAGCTTGAAATTAGCAATTCTAGTAGTCATATGTTGAGATTTCGAAGGAGAGGAACGGAAGAATCTTTAGGAAGAAATACTCTAAAGCCTTGCTGGTATCTCACATATGTCTATCAAACTTAAATCGGTGAAGTTAGACAAATAGAAACTTGTGTTCATTAAATTGGGAGGAATTTTTTTATGTATTATCTGACCTGAGGGGGTGATCTTTGTACTCTTCTTTCTTTTTAAGCTTGATTCTAGTTTTCTAGGTGTTAGGTTTTTCTCATGATATTTTTTTCTTGCTAGAAGATTCTAGTTCCATGCTTGTTTCTTCCCTTCCTAATGCATTTACCTTTCCTCAAAAAATGATTCAAGTACACTCTTCTAGCTAGATAAATGGAATTCCAATGAGCCACTTAATTAAATATCAGTATCCTTAGCTTTTCTCCATTGCTACAAATAAAAGGATTATAGCATTAAAGTATATGAAGTTATAGGATTAAAGTACCTGAAGTTATTTAAATTATAAGACTTTGAAACTACCATCTTTTGGGATATGATTACTTCTAGAAATCTTAAGGGCATTGATCAATTATCTTTTTTGATCAAAAGGGGTAAATGTATTGATCAAAACGTATGTACAACTACACTGGGCATCCTTAGGTCATGAGGATCAAGATCCTATACTCACAAGTCTTCCTTCAAATTACATCAGAACCTGGGCATGCCCAGGGGCCATTAAGTCAGTCATAATCTTCCAAAAATTATATACACTACAAATACCATACTCATTACATCAAAAGGAGACTACATCAAAAGAGATTACTGAAGAGCATACATTTCAAATTTATCATATATTGCTCTGTATGTATGCCTTTGGATCACACTTATGAGTTCCGAGGAGGAGATGCCATGATTCTCAAATTTGCATCTATTCCTGAAATGCCAAATGAAATATACTATTGCTGCCAGTCCAATTTTCTTAGCTGCAGCCACCATTCCTTTGCCCTTTGCTTCTTTATGGAGCCACTTGACAACTGCTTTGATGGTAGACATTTGCCTTTTAATCCCCATCCATCTTCTAATCACATTCCACACTTCATCCGAAACCTTGCATCTAAAAAACAAGTGACCCAAGGTCTCATTTTCTGCTTTGCAGTACACACACACCGGTCAATATCTTCTCCCATCATTCTATCACATGTAAGTAATTTTCCTTTCACATCCAACCAAAGCCAGAAGGCGTGCTTAGGGGTAGAGCCACAGTACCATATCTTGATTGATCAATTATCTTTACTTAATATGTTGAATGTTCTTTACAGAGTAAAGGTAACCCCTTTATTGTATCCAAATTAAACTTTCATAGTTTTTTTTTTCCTCTATTGTATCCTTATTAAATATTTAATGAGTCCATAATAAGGAATAGATGAGAAATAACTATTCCAAATTTCATCTATTACTTTCTCACTATATGTTGAATAAAATAATTAAGAATATATAAGAAATAAATATTTTTTTAATTTTAAAAATTAAACAATATTTTATTTTATTACAATGAATAAGTATTCCACTAAATCAAACCAACTCTAAAAATTCTCTAAGTGATATAAATATATATATATATATATATATATATATATATATATATATATATATGTATTAATTACACTGGCAGCCACTGATCTTAGCATATTCATTGGAAAACAACACTTTAACTCTTTTGACTCTTTCTACTTGTGCTCCTTAAGAAAGTCATTATCGTGGTCAAATCAGCAAATCTTACCCAAATCATGGCAAATCAACAACAAAGCCGCTCTTCTGGAAAGTAAAAAAGTATCAAATGATGAATTAGTGTGATTAGGAGATAAGACCTTTAACCTAGAGAAGGAAAAAGTATTCCCTCAAAACAAATTTATAAGTATCATTTCTATCTAAAATAGTAACTGCATTATTTTTCTAGAACATCATAATAATTATTAAATTGACATTTACGTCTGTTGGATGTCCACATCAACGCAAGGTCTGTGGGTAAGTTCATGGTTCATGATACTGATGCCCCACCCTCTATCATCATGTAAGTTAGAAACTACAGGGTCATGTGCTTCATCTAGCCACTGTTGTTGTAACCTATTTTCATAATGTTCTTTTCATCAAACTGTCGTCGAGCTGTTTTCCAATTTTACTAATAGTTTTTGGCTTACATTTAAAAGAAGAACTTGTAAATTTTTTAGCCAGTCTATTCTTTTCTTCACAAAAATAACAAAATAAATAAATAAATTTGATGAATTTGTTGAGATCAAATATTTTCATCGATGACAGCCTACACTCCTCTATATGTTGTGTGCTCCACTAAAATTCTCTAATTGCCTTAGAGAAACTGTGCAAATAAAGTAAGCTAGTATCGTTTTTCACTTTCAAGAAATGTATTGGAATCGTGAAATTATAGTCAATGCTAGTACAATGCACGTGTGTACATATGTATTGTATTTTTAGGGTATTTCAATAATTTGAGTTTGAAACTTGTCTATTGGAAATTTGTTGTGATATGGATCAAATAATTAAGATGCACATCGAAATAAATACAACAAGTAAATAAAATACAACCAGAAAATGACAAACAACAAGAACAATAAAATTTACGTGGTTCGGCAAAATCTACATCCATGGAAGTAATGGCACAAGAATTTCACTAAGAAAATCATAAAGTACACAATACACTTATCAAATGATCACTTTACTCCTCAATACATGTCTAGAATGACATATATAACAATCTCTCAAAGGTTTCCCTCCGATTACCCAACCACCCTAATGTTCAAATTCAAAATTGAGAAGAAAAAAAAAAAACTACTCGCAGCCCATAACTTCTCGTCGACGAGAATATGGGATTCACCGACGAAACCAAGAAGGACACTCATCGATGAGAATAGGACATTCATCTTTGAATCCATTTTCCTGCTCTCGGTATCTCAGGATTTCTGAATTTTTCTTACTCTCTAGATCTCCTCGTCGATGAGTACAAAACACTCGTCGACGAGTCTTTTGCTACCACTTAGGAACACTTCAAAAACTCATGATTTTCTTCCTTTGTTTGCGAATCCTACTAAGTATAAGAGTCATACACAAATATGACAATTTTCACCTTGACGATTATACGTTCCTTAGGAGAATCAAAAAACATGATTGTTTGCTCCACTTTGAACTTGAAACGCTCAGTTGGGTTAGTCTCCCTTCCATCAATCAGAGACATGGAGTAAGTCCAAACAATACTTGAACTTCTCATAAGTAACTGATTTTGTCAGAATATCCTCTACATTTTCAAATGTGTGAACTTTTTCTAGCACAACATGTTGCCCCATCCATTCCTTCCGATTGAGTATAAACTAGAGTCTTAGTCATTCCTTGTTGCACAATAATGTCCTTCACTCTCCTCTACCATAAACCAAAGTTCTCGATTCCATCAAATTTGATGATGTCAAATTTTGCAAAAGACGTTCTCGATGCTATAACAACAATCGCTCTGATACTAATTTGTTGTGATATGGATTGAACAATTAATATGCACAATAGAATAAATACAACAAGTAAATGAAATACAACTAGAAAATGATAAACAAAAAGAACAACAATAAGATTTACATGATTCAGCAATACTTACATCCACGGAAACAATGACACAAGAATTTCACTAAGGAAATCACAAAGTATACAATACACTCCTCAAATGATCACTCTACTCCTTAATACATGTCTAGAATGACTATATAACAGTCTCTCGGAGGTTTCCCTCCGATTACCCAACTACCCCAACGTTCAATTTAAAAATTTAAAAAAAAAAAAAAAACTGCTCGCAGCCTAGAACTTCTCATCGACGAGAACATGGGACTCATTGACGAGACCAAGAAGGACACTCGTCAATAAGAACAGGGTATTCGTCGATGAATCTATTTTCTTATTCTCGGTATCTCAAGATCTCTGAATTTTTCTTGTTCTCTAGATCTCCTCATCGACGAGTACAGGACACTCATCGACGAGTCTTCTGCTGCCACTTAGGAACACTTCAAAAACTCATGTTTTTCTTCATTTGTTTGTGAATCCTACTAAGTACAAGAGTCTCACACAAATATAACAAGATCTAATATTTGAAATTTAAAAATAAATAGTTTGGGACCTTCAATTTTATCCTTAATATTTTTCCTAATTTTATCAAATTGAGATTTATTAAATTTTATCACCAAAAAAACTGACCAACTAGAGTTTGTGCAATCTCTCTCTCTCTCTCTCTCTCTCTCTCTCTCTCTCTCTCTCTCTCTCTCTCTCCATCAGAACATTGCACTTTTATTTTCCATTGTCTATCATGTGAAAGCATTATTGCTTCAATGATATTGAAACAGTTAATTCTGCTTTCCAATCACAGTTTGAAAACACAGGTAGGCATGTCTTTTAGTGAACATATGATTATATTCAAGACGCTTAAATTACTTTTTAACTATAAGTTAAAATCTTAATATACATGCATAATATTCTTATACTAGTAGAGTACATTATCTTTAAACCTTACAAAAATAAAAATAAAAACAAAAATTGTAGGGAATCTGCCCTACAAGTCGTAAATCCCACGTCTGCCACTGTTGTGTGCAAAGGGTATCTAGTCTAGCTAAATACCCTCGACCCGCTTGCAGATGGTGATGGGTCCCATCCCAACACTTCATTATAGGGCACTTTTCCAAAAAGGAAAGGGCATGGTGCCCCACAGCTCTCAACTAAAGAGATCTAAGCATGTGCCGACGCATAAAAAATCAACAGTACTGGTTTGGTTTGTCCTACAAGACGAGAAAAGGTTCGTGGAAAAAATGGGAGGGCTAATATGACACAAATGGCAATCGATGGCGCAGCCCGTGGTGGGATCGGGTATGGGCCGGGTTGCTATCCAACATCAACGTCTCTTGACCCACTTCCTGCCTTTCAACTGGAGGATGAACTGGGTTGAACTACTTTAGAAATTGACAAGGGGGATAGTGACCCACTCACATTGTCCAATGCACCCCTCTTATTTTAATTATTGCATCTAAGATGGGCAATTAGGACTTCCAGCTTAAAATTAGGGATCGGTGGAAAATAGTTTTTATTTTTTATTTTAACTTCTTTTAAAAATTATTAAAAATTTAATTGATTTTTTTATTTATAAATGATAAATAAGAAACACCCTATTTAGTCATGAAAATAGTTTCATTTTTTATTTTTAAATTTTTTAATAATTACATAAGCGATGCCTTATTTTTTAATTTTCTAAATTTATATAAAAAGTTAGAAAAAATGTAAAGAATTTCTTCTAAACTATACAAATTCATATTCAAGTCCTAAAATCCACAATTCTAAATATTATCTTATATAAAGTTTAAACAATTTTTTTAAAAATACGTTTTTATTTTTATTTTTTTGAAACTAGAAATAGAAATGAAAAAATATTTTGCGTACCCAAATAGATTTTTTATTTTCTACCCTATTAATATGGATCTTGAACAAATAAAAAAATAAAAAAGAAAAAAATTTATAAATATTTGAAAGCTAAAAATTGAAAAGGAAAAATATTTTTCAAAACTAATGGATCCTAGGCAAAATAATAAATCAAATAATAAGATTAAGTCTTTGGTCTCATTAGGTGAGGTCTATTATATGAATTTTTTTCGCTCATGTCGCACTTAATATCTTAATTCTTTCCATGCATGGCCAATCCCATATTTGGATTAGAAAAAGGAGGTTGCATCATGTAATTGACAAGCAGCATAAAACTTGTCAGATTTCTATAAATCAAATCAAATCAAATGTTAGGAAAAATAAACATTATGACTTAACAAAAACTAAATTAACAATTTGTGAATAGCAATTTGTTATAGTATGTAGCTCATATCGAGTGGAACACATGTATAGAGAAGGCAGGCTAAGGAAAAACAAGGAAACTGGTTTGAAGAATAACCGTCGACGGTTTGCATAGTACATCGATAGGTTACATTGACAGTTTCAGGCACAAATCAAATCAAGAAAAAAACCATCAACGGTTTGCATAGTCCATCGATGGTTGCATCGACAGTTTCAGATAGAAGTTAATTAAGAAAAGAAAAAAAACCATCAACAGTATGATGAAATCGTGAACGATTTGTTCGCATTATTTTTTAAATTTGAACTGGGAAGATCAATAGGTTGGGGATATGGAGGCAAATTTAAATCCTTCTCGGATTGATACAGGGTTGTTAAAATTGGTGTATTCCCAAGAAGGGGGGGGTGAATTGGAATTTAAAACTTTTTCTTCTAGGTTAATCTATTCAACAACAATATATACACAACCTAGGGACTTGTCTGTGCAATTTCCGAATGCGAGATAACAATGATATGGAAATGAAATCAAACGCATCATTCACACAATAATATATACGTGCGGTAAATATAAAGTGCGGAAATGTAAATGAACACATGATATGTTATCGGGGTTCGGCCAACTGTGCCTACGTCCCTGCCTCTAGCTCGCAAGTCAGAGGATTCCATTAATAGCTTACTTAAGGGTGGAGCGGCACCGTTTACAACCAGGTCAAATTAATACAAGGATGACCTCAACCTTAACCAGGTCAATTAGCGGGGCTGACCTCAACCTACACATCTTAACAGGATGATGCACCTAACTTTCCTAACCAAGTCTAAGCCAATCTGGGACTATTCCAGGGCTAGTCTCCCTCTTCAGGCCCGTGCCTGGATATACAACAAATGTGTATATAATCAGATGGTATAGTGATTGTGCTTTCGTGTAAAGCAGTATGTACCCGGATGCGCGCAATAACATACACCATAATATGATTCAATATGTAAGCTCAATGTGGTCTAAATGGTTCAACTCTCAAAGGTATTTTTCTATCAGTGTAATGCATACGTGAGAGTGTCAAACAAACAATCTTTGTATCACAAGATATTCAATAAATAAGTTCACATAAAGATGTCAAGTCTCCAGTATTTCAATCAACAAGATATCTCAAGCATGTTGGTATTAAATGATGTATATGCTTGGTTTGCAAAAGATGTGTAATCTTTGTATTTAGAAAATAATATATAAGTGAAATAATATTGTAACAAAGACCACTATCACACAAACAAATATCTCTTCAAATATTTTAGAAGATAAAAGTGCAATAGATATTTGGAAGTGTTGAAAAGTTTTTGCAAAAAAAAAAAAAAATACAATCTTCTCAAGATCTTTGCAATAAATGTGCAAGCTTAGAAGATCAAACAAAGTCTTCTTAGGATAGGCTTATTAGCAAAAGCTTCCTAAGAATCTTTAGTTTTGGCTCTCAAGAAAATCGTGTCAAACAAGTAGCACAAGGAGAGCAAACCTATTTAAGCAAAACACTCAATCAACTTACAAATGATGTAGGCAATAATAAAAGGCAAGTATGAGTGATTTGAGTAAGAAAATGAGTAGTATAGGGTTTTTATTTTTCAGAGAATTCTTCCCTAATCCAAGTGGCTAATCACTCTAATTTTCTCAAATGATCTCATATATATAAGCATGAGAGAAAATATGACCGTTGGGGACCTATTGGGTATTATTAAGAAAGTTTAATAATGTTTAAAAAATTTTAACCCTGTTTAAAAATATTAACTGCGGTAAAAAAATCAAGGCAACCCGAGAGGTCCGGTCGACCATAACAAGTTCTGTCGACCAAGTCTCATATGATTCGGTCCACCAAGAGACTTTTGAATTGAAGGCTCGATCAACCAGGAGAGGGCAATTTCTCAATTTTTCGAGGTTCGATCGATCAGAACATTTTGAACTACCTGGTTTGGTCGACCAGACAGCTGGAATTTCTTCCGAGAACCCTCCGGTCAACTAGGTCGTTGGAGTACAAAAGTGGTCGGTCGACCAAATAGTCAAACATTTGACCCCAGGGGGTTTCGGTTGACCAGGGCCTTTTGAACTACCTGGTTCGGTCGACCAGGGCCTTGGTCAACTATTGACCCAGGCCTGGTTTCGGTCGACCAGGCCAAAATGAACTGACTGTGCTTGCTAACCGAAAATGCACCATGTGTGCATTTCGGTCCAATTTTGAAGCATACAAACCCTAATGAAGTGCCTAACAAATATACATATATGTAAATGTGTGTGTCCTAGAATCACTTGAGATCCAATTTGAAGACACCAAAAAAGTCCTGTGTCGGTCGACCGAAGGGTACACCCTAAGGTCTTTCTAAGGTCCTTTCTCATTCATGGTTTGTTTGAGCTTACGTAGTAAATCATACATGTGATGTGTGTGAGCTTATTACAAACCAAATACCTACTTACTATTACAGACCAATTAAATATATTACAATACTAAATTATAAATTGGTCTTCAGGCTTTGCTTGCTTTGTGCACATCTTGATCTTAATAGTCTTAGTTCCTACATAAAAACTCAAAAACACTCATTAGATACAATGAGTATTTGTCATAATCAAAACCGGGCATGACCAATAAGGTCAACAAGGGTTATTTAAGGGATTCTCTAATACCTCTATACGTCTAACAGTTAGTATAAATATAATTTTGTGACCCTGGTATAAATAGATGGTGAATTTCAACTGTCGCTTGCTCCCATTGATAAAAGTATCTACTCAACCACATTAAAATTGTCATGTGTTTATTGCTTTCATTATTTATGTGTGTTTTCGTATTAATCATAATTGTTGCACTGCACAATCGTTTCTGCGTTTAATTGCACAACAATTGGTATCAGAGCTATTGGTTACAATGGTCGGGATTTTTTATGCAAAGTTTGACATTGTCAAGTTCGATGGATTGAGAAATTTTTGACTATGGCAAAGGAGGGTCAAGGATTTGTTAGTGCAGCAGGGTATGGTGAAGGCACTATACGAAAAGCAGTCAGAAGGCATGGACAACATTCGTTGGAAGGAACTAGAAGCGATGATTGTGGCAACTATCATGCTTTGTCTGGTTGATGACGTGATGCATCACGTCATGGATGAGGAATTACTAGCAGTAGTTTTTCTAAAACTAGAAAGTTTGTATATGTCCAAGTCATTGACAAAAAAGATTTATTTTAAGCAGAAACTGTGTGGTCTTCAAATGTTATAGGGTTTGAATTTGAACCAACACATTAACGTGTTCAATCAAATCATTAGTGATTTGAAGCGAGCAATGTGAAGTTCGAAAATAAAGACAAGGCGTTGATGCTGCTGAATTCCCTATATGCGTCTCCTACGTATGAAAATTTGGTTACAACTTTGATGTGTGGAAAAGAAATGACTCTGGAATTGGAGGAGATCACAAGTGCTCTTTTAGGTTTTCATTGGAGGACGAAAGCCAACAATGAGAATATACAAAGTGAAAGGCATGTGGTGAAGCGTAAACAAGAATGTGGTAGAAGCACATTCTAAAGCAGACCAAGTAACAATAAATCTTGGTCAAAATCTAGAAAGAGGAAGGACATACGATGTTTTAAGTGTGGAAAAAAGAGGCACATAGAACAAGATTGTTCAGAGAAAAAGAAGGGGGATGTAGAGAATAAAGAGGGTTCATCAAAATTTGTGAATGTAGTGGAAGGAGGAGACTCAATGAGCGGTGGCGGGGATATGCTTTCTATTTCATCCAATTTAGATTGTCTCACGGATTCTTCGATCCTAGATTCGACATGCTCCTATCACGGGACACCCAATAAAGATTGGTTTGACATCTATACATTATAAAATTTTTGTTCTATTCTTATGGGAAATGATGCATCATGCAAACTGTTGGAATAGGGAACATCGTAATTAAAATGTTTGATGGTGTTGTTAGGCATATACCAGATTTTAAAAAAATATATATGATTTCATTATGCACTTTAGATTGTAATAGGTTTAATTACAGGTTTGAAAGTGACGTAATGAAGGTGAGTGAAGGTGTCTTAACCGTGATGAAGGGGTGAAAATTAGTAAGAAATATATACACACTACTAGGTACCATAGTTGTAGTTGGAGCTACAGCTGTGGAGTCTGAGTAAGATAGTACAATTTTGTGGTATATACAGTTAGGTCATATGGGTGAGTGTGGGATGATGGAGTTTCATAAAAAGAAATCTATTGAAGGGTGTCAAAACGTGCAAACTGAATTTCTACAGGTATTGGGTTCGTGGCAAATAGAATATGGTATAGTTCAAGCTAGCCACACACAAGACGGAGGGAATTCTAGATTATGTTCATTTAGATGTTTGGGGGCCAGTAAAGGTAGCTTCACAGGGAGGATATATGTATTTTGCGTGATTTTTATCGATGATTACTCGTGAAAGGTCTGGATGTACTTCATGCAGCATAAGTCAAAAACGTTTTCCAAGTTCAAGTTGTGGAAAGCTGAAGTGAAAAACCAGACAGAGATGAAACTCAAATGCCTCAGGTATCAAAATGGTATTGAGTACATAGATTCAAATTTCATGGAGTTGTGTGAGCAACATGGAATTAGGACACACTTCACAGTATGCAAGACACCACAACATAAAGGTGTGGTGGAAAGGATGAACAAAACAATAGCTAAAAGCATTCGGTGTCTCGGGTTGAATGCAGGGCTTGCAAAGAACTTCTAGGCAGAGGCAGTGAGTATGGTATGTTTCTTGATTAATAGGTCACCAAGGGAAGCACTAAATGGAAAAGTAGTAGAGGAGGTGCGGATAGATAGCGTAGTAGATGACTCTAGTTTAAGAGTAATTGGATGTCTAGCCTACATGCATATTTCTAGTGAGGAGAGATCAAAGTTTGATACAAAATTTGGACAGTATGTCTTTCTAGGATATTAGAAAGGGGTGAAAGGTTTCAAGTTATGGGATCTAAAGGCAAACAAGGTGTAGATTAGTAGAGATGTGACTTTTGATGAGAAAGTCATGTTGCAGCGTACTTAGGAAGAAGAGAAACACGTGCCAAAAAATTGCTGGAACAAAAAGCGTGTGGTGCAGGTTGACACGAATGGTGTATTCCCAAAAGGGGGGTGAATTGGGTTTTAAAAATTTTGGCTAATTAATTTCGCCGATTCACCACAAATTATTTTCCTCTCAAATATTAAGGTGTGTATGTAAAATAATTTATGTAAATAATACAAGCATACACATGTGGAGCATATCTCATTTCAACTAAATGTGTGTAATAATTATAACAATAAATAAACAAGCATACACGAACAAAATTTAAAGTGCGGGAATTAAATACGATAGAAAGAGAGAGAGATATATAAGATTTGTTATCGAGGTTCAGCTAATTTTGCCTATATCCCTGCCTTGGGCCAACCACCCAAGGAATCCACTATTTACTCACTTAACCGAGTGGAGCGACGCCGTTTACAAATCTTCTTACGAGGTGGAGTCTCCTCAACTCACTTACCGAGTGGAGCCAAACTAGTTTTCCTTACAAGGCGGAGCCTCTTTAGCTCAATTCACTAGGTTGAGCCAAACTAGTTCATCCTTAAAGGGAGGAGTCTCCCTAGATTAATTACATGGCTGAGCCAAAATGGTTCCTCTTTACGGGGCGGAGTCTCCCCAGTTCACCTAATCGGGCTGTAGACAACCAGTACTTAAATACGAGATTTTTCGTACAAAAAATTGCTTCTCAAAGTAAGCAAAGATGTATAAGTTAAAGCTCTAAAATGCACCCTCAAATGATGTGATTTATGCTCAGTAGAGTATGAGTGTTTTTCTCAATATTTTTGCAATCTTTGAAAATGGTGTCTATGATAAAATACTTCAAAGATTTAACCCAAATAAATTTCAAACGATTTTCTCAAAATCAAAACATGAAACCCCTTTCAAGCAAAGATATGTATATACAAATATGCTCAAAGTTCTCTTGATTGACCCAAAGATTTTCTCCAAAAATATATTTCAAAAATGAATATGGGAGGTGCTTAGGGTTTTTGCTCAAAATAGATTTTGCAATAAAGAACAAGTGAGCTTTTGAATCTTTGCAATAAGTGTGCAAAAAAATCCACAAGCTAGAATGAGTTTCTCCAAAAATATTTATCAAGAAAAATATGTGAAGAAACTTTAAAGCTTACTCTCAAAATGATTTTCAAATGTAAAAGTTTAAGTGAGAGTAAGTGCTTTAAATAAATGCTCACACAAATAAAACTTCAACAATTTTCAAGAATAATGAGATTTGCAAATGAAGAAAGTGAAATAAAATTAAGGCTCTCTTAAAAGATTTTTCAAAGAATAAAAAGAAAGTAGGAGAGAGTATAAAATATTGCCCATAATAGAATTTTGCAATAAAAAGAGTGTGGGGGAACTTTGATTTAAATATTTGTACAAAATATTTGAGAAACTTTCTTGGCTAATTAAGGTTGCTAATTATGTTTATGAGGGGGGTATATATAGATCTCCCCAAAATTCTGAGCATTAGGGATACATAGGGTATTTTTTAAATTGTTTAATAAAAAAGTTAAGCATGACTAACACTGGAAATTTGAAAAACCCGAGAGGTTTGGTCGACTGGCAAAGGCGCCAGTCGGTTGTCCTCAACCAAAAATTCAAATTTTCAAAAGCTTCAGTCGACTAAGTAAAAAATCGATCGACATGCCATTAGGCGACTTCAAATTGTCCAAGATTCGGTCGGACGAGTGAATAGTGCCAGTCGGCCAAGTAAATAGTGTCGGTTGGTTGGGCATTTCTTAAGACACAATGGTCAGTCGACTGAGTTTGATAAAACAGGCTGGAGGTTGGGCTGGTCAGTTGGGTTTCTCAACTACAAAAGATGGCTGGTCAACTAGGGCTTAGTAAAAGTACGTTTTTGGCCTTAAGTCATGGTCAGCCGACAGGGCTCATTTGAGCGTGTAAGGGTCATTCAATCGAGATCTTTGAAAAACTAAGATTAGTCTTGTTTTTGACCTTAAAACCTTCCAACCCTATGTGTATGAGTATGTTATTTTAGATGAAGTATTTTTCATAAAGGTTTGAGGTTTCCTAAGGTCAGTCTATGGCCTTTTTTTGAGCATTCATCCACATCATGCAAGACATGTATTATTATAGACCAAAAACTAATTGCAATTTATAATTAAAAATACATGTCTTCTTTTCTTTTGCTCTTCACTCTCCATGGAGTATGCTATACCGTATAGGCTCTAAGTTCTTCCGGCTTCCATTTTCTCTTTATCTTATGTGCATGCCAAAATATAAAACCTGTTCAAGCACTAAGTACACACATAAGATGTAGGTGCTTTGTCAGCATCAAAATAAGGATCAAACTCAAAAAGTCAACAATCTCCCTTTTTTTGATGGTGACAAAAACACATGAGCAAAATGAGTTTAACCTAAAAAGGCTTGCCCTAACAATATGCATACATTAAAAGATTATCAATATAGATCAAACATATTAATGAAAGAAAATATTTCAAGTTAATCATGTATCTAGTTTTAGCACTAAGGCACAAACATGTATCGACATGAAGCATCATAGCTCGAATATTTTCTCATTTAAAATTATTTGCCCTACTAAAAAATTTTCCCCCTTTTGGCATAAAATCATTTATCATTTTGCTCATAAAATTTTCCCCCTTTTGGAATCAGCAAAAGGGTTAACTAAGTAGAAAACAATTTTAGCTTAAAAGTAGAACTCCCCCCATTTGATTTAAAGTAGTCTTATAACTATTTTAAGAATATGGCAATGAGGCACATATAAATAGTAGTATAACTAGTCATTTTAAAAAATGACATGATAAACATGGTCAGACAGGAAGCATCTTCAAACCTTTGCAATTTAAACATTACATAAGACCCGTAGAAGATTGGAGTTGAAAACATATGGCATATGATAGCAAGTTTAGGTTTGAGCATGAAATTAGTCTAACAAGTTTGCATGCATTTTCATATATGAATGAACAAACTATGCAATTACAAGAATATATATATATATATATATATATATATATATATATATATATATATATATAAACAATAAGGCAAGATATAAAGAATTTTGGTTTTGAAAATAGTTCTTACCCCAAAAACAATTTTTTTAAAACATATTTCCCCTTTTGATATTTTCAAAATACTGAGGACAATGCTTGCTGAAAAAGAAACTTTAATACAAAGCTTAAACAAGCAAACATGAACCTGGTTAAGCATTTATGCATGGAATCAACTTATAACCAAAATAAGCAACCATATTGATCCAAAGAGAATATTCAATACTAGATCATATGGCAATTTCAAAGATACTGTGGCTAGGAAAAATATTTTCATTTAAGATATTCAAGAAAAATCATTCATGCTTTAAACACACAAGCCACAAAAGATTCCTAATCTAAGCTATAATGTTGGTGAGCGTAACAAGATAGAAATTTAAATTTAAAAGCTCCCCTTATCAATTTTGAATGTGTGCTTGGATTCTATTAAGTACTTATACTTTATTGTAAAAATTCATTAAGAGTTTTAAACAGTATAAGTACTATCTTCATTCTTAAACAAATTTTACTAGATATATGTTAAACCATTTTCACAAACTATTCCTAGAACACATATGCACTAGAAATCTAATATTAAGTCATGTGCAAGGTGCTCATATGCCCCAAGAACAATTCATATAAAATATTATTCAATAAGTGCAGGAAATGATGTTTCATGGTACTTAGAATAGCATTCGGACTCCAAAGCAAGAACAATAAGCTATGCAAAGCATATAAGTCCATGGGGCAGGAGATTTTATTCATTTTTCTTAAGAATGGGGCTTAAGCTCCCTTGTATATTTGCATGCATACATACTTGCATTTAGTTTAAGCCTTAAGAATGGGGCTTAAACTAAATGCAAGTATGTATGCATGCAAATATACAGGGGAGCATGCATACATACTTACATACTTTCAAAAACTTAAGTGCTTCACGTTCTAATTTTGAAAACTATCAACTACAAATTTGCAAGCCACTTAACAACTAGCTTAAGGTTTCACAATTAATCAATTTAATGTGTGTCTTTATCAAATATACAATTTTACCTAATTACTCAAAAACGTACCATATGTTCAGCTTATGCACAATAAGCAGATAATTTAAATGCAAGCAGAAATTAGAAAGAGTTAAGGGAAGAGAGAAGAAAAATACGATTTTTATGAGGTTCGGCGTACCCCAGCCTACGTACTCACCTTGAACAACTCACTCAAAGATTTCACTAAAAGCCGCTCCTTTAACTAGGACATAACTTCCCTTACAATCCATTGCTTACAAGAAGCATAGCTACCTCCTCAACCCCGTTTCACAGCCCGAACCATGTATACAAGATAATGAGTACAATTTTTTTGAAAACTCAAATTTTTTTCTAACCAGCTAGTGAATACGTACAATAAAAATTTTATTACATAATCATATGATAACACTTGAAGCTCAATATGTATGTAACGATATGATCTTTCTATGAAGAATGAGATGCTTCACAAATCTATCAATTAATAAATATCTCCCAAAAATTAATTTTTATAAATAAAAACTTTGTAGAACTTAGGGTTTGATTTTAGAGTACTTTATTGCAAGAATATAAAATATGATCCCTTGTAAAAATGGTCATTAACCTGTAGATCTAAGTTTTTGCTATCAAATAATTTATAAAGTTCAATTTTTGAATAAAAATAAGACTTTAGATGTTGCAAAGATTTAAACAATATTTTAGAAAACTATTCCTCAAGATCATATATCTAGAACCTCTTAGAATTTGCAAACAGATATTTTGGCAATGACCAAATACCAAATCTTTGAATGAAAATATAGTTTTGAATATCTCAAAGATTTGATTTTAGAAAGCTTTTCTCAAGTATTTTATTCAATCAATGAATATGAAATACACAATTTATGATTTTTGCTCCCAAGAAATATATTAAATATAATGAGTATGGGAAAAAAAAATACGATTTGAGTGCTCAAAATTCTCAAACCTCAATACCAACGATGGTTGCAAAATATGAGCGTGAATGCCTTTTGATCAACGTAACTAATGCTCAAACTTGATGAGTATGCTTTTGTGTGCAGGAAAAAGTCTTTCAATGTATTCAAGGCTTCTCAAGAGTATGCGAAAGATTGATGCAATATGTTCAAAGCTATCAAGAGATAAGCAAAAAGTGGTGCTCTAGGGTTTAGAGTTTAGATTTATAAGCAATCTCTCCATCTAAACAATTTATGACCGTTCGATCATTTAAAATATCGTATTTATGTCTATGTCCGCGCTGAAATGTCATTCTACGCTGCAACCTTTGTCGACGAATGAGTACGTTCGTCAACGAGTGTACAACACTCATTCATCAATGAGGCCATGAGTTTTTTGACGAGCGCACTATCTAAAATTTTTGGGCTCTCAGCATTTTTTTGTTGACGAGAGAAAACTATTCATCGTCGAGTGGTCTTCATGCATTTGTCAATGAGGTCATGTGGTTTGTCGACGAGGCCTCTAAAATTTGCCTCTAAAAATTCATTCAACCTATAACTAATGTAAATGTATTTTTCATGAAGTGCATGAGTCCTAAGGTTTGTCTAAAGTATATTTGAGCTTCGAATTATATCATATGACATATGTAAATACATTCAATTCTAAATACCCATTTCCATTGAAGATCTTGAACTTGAAGCTTGCCTGTTCATCATTTTGTTCTTCTAGTTCCATGGATTGAGCCAAATGATATGTACTTTAGATTCCTCATGGCTTCCATATCAAGCTTACCGTTCGTTCATTCTAAATCATGAGCATGTTCACAAACTCAATTGTACAAGTCAAATGCTAAGTGATTTGTCATTATCAAAATAGGATTGGACTCATTGAGTCAACAATCTCCCCCTTTTTGATGATGACAAACAAATGAGCAAAAATGGGTTACGCCTAACAAGACTCCCCCCTAAGATAATGCATAAATTAGAATTCAACAATACGTCAATATAGTTTATACACAATGAAGTTCATACACATTGTTAAATATGCAAAATTTTTGCTAGTATATATGTCTATACTATACTGTTCTCCCCCCTTTATTTTAAATAAAAAAAATTACTTACTTCTCCCTCTTTTTGACAAAAGAAATGTCATAATTTAATTTTCTTACTGACTTCTCCCACAAATCATTTTATCATTTTTTCTTACTAATTTCTCCCCCTTTTTGACATCAACAAAAAGGTATATAAAAAATGTTCTGACATAAATATATATCATCGTTACAATCAAAATACAATGCAACCTTTAAGTTTCAAAATTGTACTACAAAATATATCTTCTTGTGTTACTCGATTTACTTCTCCTCCTTTCTAATGTATATCTGTGTTGTGGAATTAAATTTCAATGTAAACATACACAATATTTCAACTTTATAGACATGGATAAACAAATCAGTCCTTAAAGTCCAAACATTTTTATTTGAGCATCAACATGTGTCATGTAGAAAAAAAAAAAGTTAACATGCAATAACCATGCTTTGAGTTTAATACCGAATGTAAGAAACTTTAGCCAAATGCAGAAATTTTAATCAAATGTGAAATGTTTAACCAAATGTTAATGTTAATGTAAGTTGCTCCCCCTTAATAATGTAGTCTAATGTAACTTTAAGCAACTTCTCGACTATGCATCAGACCTAATTCACGTCTAATTTGGATAAACCTATCCTCCGGAAGTGGTTTCATGAACATGTATCTCCATTGTTCATCTGTGTATACAAACTCAAGTGTTACCTCTCCTTTTTGCACATGGTCACGAAGAAAATGATGTCTAATTTCTATGTGTTTAGTTTGTGAATGTAATATAGGATTCTTTGAAATGTTTATTGCACTCGTATTGTCGCATATTATAGGAACTATGTCATAGTGTAATCCAAAATCCATAAGTTGTTTGTTCATATACAACATTTGAGCACAACAACTTCCTGCCGCTATATATTCTGCCTCAGCTATGGAAAGAGTAACTGAATTTTGCTTCTTTGAAAACCAAAATACTAAAGAATGTCCCAAGAAATGACATGTGGTGCTCGTACTTTTTCTATCCACTTTACTACCGAAAAAATCAGCATCCGAATAGTTAATAATCTCAAAATAGGTATACTTAGGAAACCATAATCCAAGTTTAGTGGTTCCAATAAGGTATGTAAGTATTCTTTTGACAGCTAATAAATGGGACTCTTTAGGTGCAGCCTGAAATCTTGCATATAAACATACGCTAAATATTATGTTAGGCCTACTGGCAGTCAGATATAGTAAGCTGTCAATCATCCCACGATAGAGCTTAACATCTACTAGTATACCTTGTTTGTCTTTGTCTAATTTCAAAGAAGAGCTCATAGGTGTTCCTAGAATTTTACCATCTTCCATATTAAATCTTTTAAACAAGTCTTTAATATACTTTGATTGATTTATAAAGATTCCATGCTTTGCTTGTTTGATCTGGAGTCCTAGGAAGAAGTTAAGTTCTCCCATCATGCTCATCTCAATTCGTTTTGCATACACTTTGCAAACTCATTGCACAACTCATCATTTGTAGCTCCAAATGTGATTATCTACGTATACTTGTACTAGGAGCAAAATTTCATTTTAACTTTTATGAAGATTGTTGTGTCAATCTTTCCTTTAGTAAATCCATTTTCTAGTAGAAAACCGCTTAACCTTTCATACCAAGTTCTAGGAGTTTGCTTTAAACCATACAAGGCTTTAATTAGTCTATAAACATGATTTGGATGCTTATGTTTTTCAAAACCTGGGGGTTGTTCTACATATATTTCTTTACTTATGTAACCATTTAAAAATGCACTTTTGACCTCCATTTGATACAACTTGGAATCCTTAAAAGCAGGATAAGCTAACAACATTCGAATGACTTCCATTCTAGCTACAGGTGTGAAGTTTTCCTTAAAAACTATTCCTTCTTTATGGTGATATCCCTAAGCTGCTAGTCTTGCCTTATTTCTAACAACTATTCCTTGTTCATCTTTCTTGTTCTTATATATCCATTTTGTTCCAATAACTATCTTATCCTCAGGTTTAGGAACTAATGTCCAAACTTTATTTCTCTCAAACTGGTTTAATTCTTCTTGCATAGATATTACCCGTTAATCATCCTCAATTGCTTCACTCACATTCTTAGGTTCTTCTTGCGATAAGAAAGCAAAATGACTAATCATATTTCTAAGTGAGGATCGCGTGGTTACTCCATGACATGGTTCTCCTATAATTTGATCAATAATATGATTCTTTATGTACTTTCATTCTCTAGGTAGTTCATTAATCTCTTTTTCTACTTGGATATCTTCAGTGGATGTTTCCTTAACTTCAGTGTTCTTATCTAAATTATTTTCAATAGATAAATTTTCAAATTCCTTATTAATTTCAATTTCATCCTCGTCAGTCTTTTGAGCAAATGGATTGGACTCATCAAATACTACTGGATGAATTCCACAACGGTTAAAATTTGTTTATTTTATACCCTATATGCTTTACTATCTAGGCATATCCTAGAAAAATACCTTCATCATATTTCACATCAAACTTTCCTAAATGTTCATTGTCTCTAAGTACAAAGTATTTGCAGCCAAAAACATGGAAATATCAGATGTTTGGTCTATGACCATTCCATAATTCATATGGAGTCTTATTTAGAGATGGTCTAATCAAGACTCTATTTAGAACATAACAGGAGGTATTTATTGCCTCAACCCAGAAGTGCTTAGGTAGTTTATGTTCGTTAAGCATAGTTCTGACCATTTCTTGTATAAACGTATTCTTTCTTTCAACTACACCATTCTGTTGAGGTGTTCTAGGAACTGAAGAGTTATGTGATGTTCCTAATGAATCGCAGTATTCTTCCATACCTTTAATTTTAAATTCTCTACCTCTATCACTTCGGATTTTAGTGATAGTATATCCCTTTTCATTTTGTATTGTCTTGCATAGTTTAATAAATTGTTCACACGCTTCATCTTTTTGACCTAAAAATAGTACCCATGTAAATCTAGAATAATCATCAACGATAACAAATGCGTATGATTTTCCTCCTAAACTCTAAACTGGGTTTGGTCCAAATAAATCTAAGTGTAGCATTTGAAGTGGCTTAGTAGTAGAGATTACTTTCTTCTTCTTAAAACTAGATCTTGGTTGTTTTCCTAATTGACATGCATCACAGATTTTATCTTTCACGAATGTCGTCTTAGGCAATCCCTTAACTAAGTCTCCCTTAACTAGTTTTGATATTAAGTCCATGTTTGCATGTCTTAGTCTCCTATGCCAAGTCCAACTAGTTTCATTCATAGCAGAGAAACATGTCACACGTTGAGAAGTTAAGTTATCAAAGCTGGTGGTATATACATTTTCATGACGCTCAATAGTGAATAGAATTTTGTTATCAGTTTTATATTCAACAATGCACTTGTCATGTTCAAAAGATACTTTATAACCTGTATCACACAGTTGACTTATACTTAGTAAGTTATGTTTTAAACCATCAACCAGTAAAACATCATCTATAATAAGTGATGGATTGTAACCAACTTTACCTACTTCTATGATCTTCCCTTTTGCATTGTCCCCAAAAGTGAAAAATCTTCCATCCTTTTGAGTGATGGATGCAAATTTAGCTTTATCCTCAGTCATATAATGTGAACATCCGCTGTCCATATACCATCTACCTTTTAAGGAGGATGATCTCAAGTATACCTGCAATAGACATTTAAGTAACTATTTTTGGTACCCATTTTTCTTGGGTCCATGGGGGTTAGTGTTTGAATCTCCTTTAACTCTCCATACCTTTTTCATTTTAACATCTTTGTTCTTAAAAGGGCAATCAAGTTTCATATGACTCATTCTTTTACATTTAAAGCATGTAGTATATTTATAAAAGTCTTTAGATGGAGCATAAGCTTTTGATTCTCTTATGAAGTAACCCATGTAAAGATGTTTTTGTTTCAAGTTTTCCTTTCCATTAAAACCAAGTCCTTCTTTATCTAGGGAATTTATTTGTTCCCCAAGGAGTCCTTCAAAGTTACTCTGGCCCTCTATGAATTTATGAATAATTTTAGAATTGTCTTTCAAATTTCTTTCCAATTCCTCGATTTTTAAATCCTTTTCTTTTATCACAGATACATGAGACTCATTCTATTTTTTAATAAACTATGAGAGGTCTTTAACATTACATTTCAAATTAGAAATTTTCTTAGTTTTCTTTTCCAGCATTTTAGGAGTGTACAAATATTCTTGTTGCAATTCATTATAAGAAAGCATGCTGCTTTCGGTTTCAGAATCGCTGGAATAATAAGAAGATGCTGAGAAAGATGATTGTACCTCAAGATCATCATATGCCATTAGACACAGATTGGCTACCAGATCATCATTGGACCCAGTGTCTGAATTGTTTTTGCTGTGCGTGTCCCAACTGACTTTTAGAGCCTTCTTCTTTTTCTTGGAGGCTTTCATTAGTTTAGGACACTCAAGCTTGATGTTTCTGACCTCTCTACAGTTGTAGCAAGTTGGCAAATCTTCCTTCTGTTTCCTCTTGCTCGACTCTCCTCTTTTTGATTTCGAGTTCCAAAAGTTTTTGTTAAGCTTCTTATTCTTCTTCAAGAACTTTACGAACTTCTTTGTTAGTAAGGCGATGTCATCTTTAGATTATAAGTCACTTCCTTCACTAGAGCTACTAGATAATGCCTTAAGAACTGTAACTCTCTTTGCTTTATTCTGCTCATTTTTCCTCTCATTTATTGCTAGCTCATATGTGATGAGTGAACCTATCTGTTCATCAACCGACATCTCTTTCAGATTCCTTCCTTTGGCGATAGCAGTAGATTTAGCTTCCCAAACTGGTGGTAGTCCCTTAAGGATTTTCCTGATCAACTCATAAGTAGGGTAAGATTTACTAAGAGCATTTAATGAATTCATGATGTGTGTGAATCTAGTGTACATGGATTGAATAAACTCATCAGCAGCCATTTTAAATGCCTCATATTCACTAGTGAGCATATCTATCCTACTATCTTTAACTTCCTTAGTGCCTTCATAAGTTACTTCTAATTTTTCCTATATCTCTATAGCATTTTTACAGGCCATTACCCTATTAGACTCATTAACGTCTAGTGCACAGTATAGAAGTCTATAGCAGTAGCATTTAATTGAATAGATTTCCAATCATCATTATTATACTCATCTTCAGTCTTAGGTACATTTACTTTATCAACTACTTTCATAGGAACATGGTTTCCTTTAGAAACTATTCTCCACGCTTTCCAATCAACATTTAAAAGATATATACTCATCCTTCGTTTCTAGTAGGTGTAATTTACACCGCAAAAGATTGGTGGTCTAGTGGGCGAGTGTCCCTCACCAAATGGGGTTACACCGATGTGCCATGTGATCTTTAAAAGAATAATGGTTAAGTCTATGTAACCTATCGCTCTTATACCAAACGTGAAATCTGATGTTATCCCAAGAGGGGGGGGGGTGAATTGGGTGTTTCAAAAACTTAAGTCATTCATGTTCTAATTTTGAAAACTATCAACTACAAATTTGCAAGCCACTTAACAACTAGCTTAGGTTTCACATTAATCAATTTAATGTGTGTCTTTATCAAGCATACAATTTTACCCAATTACTCACAAATGTACCATATGTTCAGCGTATGGACAATAAGAAGATAATTTAAATGCAAGCGGAAATTAGAAAGAGTTAAGGGAAGAGAGAAGGAAAACACGATTTTTACGAGGTTCTGCCTACCCCAGCCTACGTCCTCGCCTTGAGCAACCCACTCAAGGATTCCACTAAAAACCGCTCCTTTAACTGGGAAAGAGCTTCCCTTACGATCCACTGCTTACAAGAGGCGTAGCTACCTCCTCAACCCCAGTTCACAGCCCCAACTATGTATCCAAGATAATGAATACAATTTCTGCAAAAACTCAAATTTGCTTCTAACCAAGCTAATGAGTACAATAGAAATTCTATTACATAATCATATGATAACACTTAAAGTTCAATATGTATGTAACGATATGATCTTTATATGAAGAATGAGATGCTTCACAAATCTATTCTTTAATCAATATCTCACAAAAATTAATTTTTATAAATAAAAACTTTGGAGAACTTAGGGTTTGATTTTAGAGTACTTTATTGTAAGAATATAAAATAAGATTCCTTGTAAAAATGGTCTTGAATAACCCGTAGATCTAAGTTCTTACTATCAAATAATTTATAAAGTTAAATTTTTGAATAAAAATAAGACTTCGAATATTGCAAATATTTAAACAATATTTTAGAAAACTAATCCTCAAAAATATGTATCTAGAACCTCTTAGAATTTGCAAACATATATTTTTGAAATGACCAAATACCAAATCTTTGAATGAAAATATAGTTTTGAATATCCCAAAGATTTTGATTTTAGAAAGCTTTTCTCAAGTATTTTATTCAATCAATTAATATGAAATACACAAATTATGATTTTTTCTTGCAAGAAATATATTTAATATAATGAGTATGGGAAAGCAAAAATACGATTTGAATGCTCAAAATGCTCAAACCTCAATACCAACGGTGATCGCAAAATATGAGCGTGAATGCCTTTTGATCAACGTAACTAATGCTCAAACTTGATGAGTATGCTTTTATGTGTAGGCAAGAGTCTTTCAATATATTCAAGGCTTCTCTAGAGTATGCAAAAGATTGATGCAATATGTTCAAAGCTCTCAAGAGATAGTCAAAAAGTGGTGCTTTAGGGTTTAGAGTTTAGATTTATAAGCAATCTCGCCATTTAAACAGTTTATGGTCATTAGATGATTTAAAATATCATTTTACATCCTTGTCTGCACTGAAACGTCATTCTGTACCGTGACCTTCGTCGATGAACGGGTATGTTCGTCGACGAGTGTACAACACTTATTTGTCGACGAGGCCATGAATTCATCAACGAGCACATTGTCTAAAATTTTTGGGCTCTCAGTATTTTTTTCATGGATGAGAGAAAATTATTCATCATCAAGTGGCCTTCATGTATTTGTTGACGAGGCTATGTGGTTCGTCGACGATGCCTCTAAAATTTGCCTCTTAAAATTCATTCAACCTAGAACTAATGTAAATGTAGTTTTCATGAAATGCATGAGCGGTGAGGTCTATCTAAAGTATATTTGTGTTTTGAATTATATCATATGACATATGTAAATACATTCAATTCTAAATACTCATTCTCATTGAAGATCTTGAACGTGAAGCTTGCTTATTCATCATTTTATTCTTCTAGTTCCATGGATTGAGCCAAATGATATGTACTTTAGATTCCTCGTGGCTTCCATAACAAGCTTACCATTCGTGCATTCGAAATCACGAGCTTGTTCACAAACTCAATTGCACAGGTCAAATACCAAGTGATTTGTCATTATCAAAAATAGGATTTGACTCATAGAGTCAACATGAATCTCAACATGCAGTATGTTGTAAACATTTAGCCCAAAGATATCTGCCTATTGCATTCTCTTCAGCACTCGATAGCCAACATGGCTATACTTAAATAGTCATACAATAGTTATGCAGGACATACAAGCATGCATCAGATCATAATTATTTAGGCACATGGTTTAAGGATTTTGAACATTTTGGGAAAAGCCTAAAGAAATTTCGACAACGTGCCGTCTATAAATTGAACATTTTCTCTTATAAAATATATACCTGAAATCTGGTTGGTTTTAGCAAATAATTCATATTAAGCATACAACAACACAAACCCACTACCAACATGAAATTCACATCACTGCATCAGCCATGCTGGCAGCATTCAATACAAGTATGCATTTCAGTAGACAATCAACTCAAGATATTTAGTATATAGCTAATAAAAAAAAAAGTAATTGTCCATTAAATGAAATTTCCATTTAAGCGAAGAATGGACAGTAAGCATTCAATTCAAATTAGCATATAATCCATTTTAATTCAATTTTAAACTATCCATAAAATAATATTGCATTTGGCAAGCAATGGACAGTGGCATCTAGCCTGCAATTCAGTATATCTCAAATAACGATTTATGTCATAAATTATCCATGCATAATATCAACAATTAGAAAAGATGGATATTTAAAGTTTAGTGCAGTAATCACAATTAACTATCCATAAAGTTTAAACATTTAATAAGAAATGGATAGTGGCATTCAGCACTCAAATCATCCAATATAAGACGATGAGATGTATAAAAAATAAGCACAACTCAATAAGGTATTTATTGGATGAGAATTTAAATTTGCTGCTCCCCCTTAGTTATGCAGCCAAATCATTAAGGTTTGTAGCCAAAAGCTCTAAATTTTCAATATGCAATATTTGGCTTTCTTATGTACTTAGATTGATCTAGTAAATTCTGATGAGGGGATAAGCTTCAAATGCATTTGAATATGTTTAATCGTTTAAGTTTCAATGTGAGTTTAGGGTTATATGTTATCCACCATGAGATTAATTCCCTAAGCCTCACTTTAGTGTGATGGACAAAAGAAAATATGTTATATTGAATATATATATATATATATATATATATATTGAAGCGCATATATTATTAATAATTGTTCAACTAATAAAGCTCCTTTTGTCCATTTGAAGGGGGTTCACAATTACTTATGCAATAGCCAATATTATCGTATAAAGCCCAATTAAAATGATATATATATATATATATATATATATATATATATATATATATTGAAGCACATATAGCATTAATAATTATTCAACTAATAAAGCTCCTTTGTCCATTTGAAGGGGATTCACAAATTACTTATGTAATATCCAATATTATCGTATAATATATATATTAAACATAGATTGGGCATATCAATGAAATTTTTAAACATGGCTAGCTTCTCTATAGTTCTTAGTTTAACAATAGTGTACGCTAAGGTTTGGAATTTTAAGCACAAGACACTATTTAAGCATTTAAAGTATTATAACCCCTTTTATATTATACCCGAAATTATTATGAGTATATAAAAATTTCTTTGAAATGAACCTCATAAGATGACATGCAAGCATCAATAAACTCAGCACATGACTCAATAAGAGTTTTAACACAAGATATTACACAAGAATCATAGCATGAATTATTCAATAAAATAAAAGAAGGTAGAGATATACCAATACATTTTACTCCTTCTTAATCGTTTAAGTACGAAGTCCTTGGAGTGATGTTCTCCTCTCTCTTGGTCTTTTCATTCTACTTATGGTTCCCAGATAAAATCCTTAGTACTATGAACAAGTCATAAACTTTATAAAAGCATTAGTAACTAAGGCAAAAAATAAAATAAAATAATGCATGACACTCAAATGATATGCATTAAGAGCAATGTCAAGCTCATTCAATTCATTTTCAATTTGGGAAACTATGCATTTTAAAACATTTTTATTGGGATAATTTCTTTTGCAAAACACTGTCCCCAAAACCTCCAATCAATATGATTTTACAAACATATTTTCAATTTTCAAACAGTAAAATCTACACAATAGAAGTAGTGGAGGATTTGCAAAGGTTTGACCCTCAAAATAGGGATACACCGAAAATGAGCCCTTATTATCTTTACGCAAAAATGGCTAAGCTTATTGCAACCGTGCTCTGATACCAAATGACATGAATGATCTACCCCCAAGAAGAGGGGTGAATTGGGTTTTAAAACTTTTGACTAATTAATTTCGCTAATTCACCACAAATCATATCTCGTTCAAATATTAAGGTGTGTATGTAAAATGATTTATGTAAATAATACATACATACATATGTGGATCATATCTCATTTCAACTAAATATGTGTATGCAAAATAATTATAACAATAAATGAACAAGCATACATGCACAAAATTTAAAATGCGGAAATTAAATGAGAGAGAGAGAGAGAGAGAGAAAGAAAGAAGATTTGTTATTGAGATTCGGCCAATCCTACCTACATCCATGCTTTGGGCCAACCACCTAAGGATTCCACTATTTGCTCACTTAACCGGGTGGAGCGATGCCATTTACAAATCTCCTTATGAGGTGGGGTATCCTCAGCTCACTTACCAGGTGGAGCCAAACTAGTTATCCTTACGAGGCAAAGACTCCTCAGCTGAATTCACTAGGCTGAGCCAAACTGGTTCCTTCTTACGGGGCAGAGTCTCTCCAGCTCACCTAACCAGGCTTGAGCTAAATAGGTATTTAAATAAAGTGCTTCTCAAATTAAGCAAAGATGTACAAGTTGAAGCTCTAAAATGAACTCTCAAATTATGTGATTTATGCTCATTAGAGTATGAGTGTTTTTTTCAATATTTTTGCAATCATTGAAAATGGTGTATATGATAAAATACTTCAAAGATTTAACCCAAATAAATTTCTCTAAAAAATTATTTTCAATAAAAATGTAGGAGAACCTAGGGTTTAGTTTTCAAACGACTTTTTCAAAATCAAAACATGAGAGACCTTTCAAGAAAAGATATGTATATGAAAATATGGTCAAGGTTCTCTTGACTCACCCAAAGATTTTCTTCAAAAATATATTTCAAAAATGAATATGGGAGGTGCTTAGGGTTTCTGCTCAAAATAGAAGTGAGCTTTTGAATCTTTTCAATAAATGTGCAAAAAGATCCACAAGCTAGAATGAGTTTCTCCAAAAATATTTATCAAGAAAAATATGTGGAGAGAAATTAAAGCTTACTCTTAAAATGATTTTCAAAAATAAAAGCTTAAGTGAGAGTAAGTGCTTTAGACAAATGCTTACACAAATATAACTTCAACAATCTTCAAGAACAATGAGATTTGCAAATGAAGAAAGTGAAATATAATCAAGGCTCTCTTAAAATATTTTTCAAAGAATAAAAAGGAGAGTAGAAGAGAGTATAAAATATTGCCCCAAATAGATTTTTGAAATAAAAAGAGGGTGGGGGAACTTTAATTTAAATATTTGCCCAAAATATTTGAGAAAATTTCTTGACTAATTAGAGTTGCTAATTATGCTTATGAGAGGGGTATATATAGAGCTCCCCAAAATTCTTACCGTTAAGGATACAGAGGGTATTTTTAAAATAATTTAATCAAAAAGCTAAGCATGTTTGGCATTGGAAATTTGAAAAACTTGAGAGATTCAGTCGACTGACAAAGGCAATAGTCGATTGTCCTCAGCCAAAAATTCAAATTTTCGTAGGCTTCAGTTGACTAAGTAAAAGATTGGTCAGCTGGCCATTGGGCGATTTCAAATTGTTCGAGATTCGGTTGGCCGAGTGAATAATGCTAGTCAACCAGGTAAACAATGTCTGTTGGTTGGGCATTTCTTAAGGCACAAGTGTCAGTTGACTAAGTTTGATAAAACGGGCCAGAGGTGTGGCCAGTCGACTGAGCTTCTCAAGTGCAAAAGATGGTTGATCGACAGGGGCTTAGTAAGGGTCGGTCGACTAGGTTCATTGGAGCATGTAAGGGTCGGTCAATCAAGGTCTTTGAAAAACTAAGATTAGTCCTATTTTTTACCTTAAAACCTTCCAACCCTATGTGTATAAGTATGTTATTTTAGATAAGGTATTTTTCATGAAGGTTTAAGGTTCCCCAAGGTCAGTCTATGGCCTTTGTCTGAGCATTCATCCACATTATACAAGACATGCGTTATTACATACCAAAAACTAAATGCATTTTATAATTAAAAGTATATGTCTTCTTTTCTTTTACTGTTTAGTCTCCATGGAATACACTAGACCAATAGGCTTTAAGTCTTTGAGGCTTCCATTTTATCTTTGTCTTATGTGCATGCCAAAATATAAAACCTGTTTAAGTACTAAGTACACACATAAGATGGAAGTGTTTTTTGACATCAAAATAGGGATTAGACTCATAAAGTCAACACAAGTCGCGATAGACACTCGTGGTAGAGATGACAATATTCACAATGCAGGGAATTATTGCTCAGGAGATTAGCAGCATCATAGTATAGCTACAGATAAGCCTAGACGCACTATCAGGCCACCCTTCATATATGGTTTTGATTATTTGGTTTCTTATGCACTCATTACTAGTAGTGAGAATCCTCCTACTTTTCAAGAGGCAGTGCACAACCAATTGAAGAGTAGATGGATGGGTACTCTGGTGGAGGAGATGGAGTCTCTAAATAAAAATGAGACGTGGTAATTAGTGGAGCTTCTGGAGGGGAAAAGAGTGATACGATGCAAATGGGTGTATAGGAAGAAAAAAATAGTATTAAAAAAAAAAATTCAAGGCTCCTCTAGTAGCAAAGGGTTACTTATTGAGGAAAGGAGTTGACTACGATGAGATCTTCTCCCCTATGGTTAAACACACTTCCATTAGGGTAATTTTGGGATTGGTAGCACATTTTGATATCCATTTGGAGCAGATGGATGTAAAGACGATGTTTCTTTATGGTGATTTGAAGGAGCTAACTTACATGTTACAGCTAGAAGGGTTTAGTCAGCCTGGACAAAAACACTTGATCTGTAAATTGAGGAAATTACTTTATGGGCTAAAGCAGTCTCTGAGGAAGTGGTACAAGCGATTTGACTCCTACATGATCCGTATTGGCTACAAGAGACGTGAGTATGATTGTTGTGTTTATGTGAAGAGTCTTGATGAGTGACGTCAACAATTTGAAAACCCTGTTAAGCAAATAATTTGACATGAAAGATTTTGGTGTGACCAAAAAGATTTTTGGGATGGAGATTCGCAGCGACAGAGCTTCCAGGAGATTTTGGTTATCTTAGCATAGCTATGTTGAGAGGGTGTTGGAGAGGTTTAGCATAGATAATGAAAAATTGATGAGTACACCTTTGGCGAATAATTTTAGATTGTCTACCACCTAGCGCCTGAAGATAGATGATGAAGTTCAAGACATGTCAAAGGTTCCATATGCTAGTACAGTGGGGTGCTTTATGTATGCTATGGTTTGTACAAGACCAGATCTAGCAGAAGCTATTCGTGTGGTGAGTAAGTTTCCATAAAATTCGGGATGACAACATTGGGATGCAATCAAGTGGATTCTTTAGCTACTTGAGTGGTACATGCTACAGACTATGGCATCATGTTTGGCAGACAATAGGGTGATCCTTCAGATGTTCGATATGTGAATGCAGACTATGCAAGGGACTTGGATGATAGAAGGCCTACCACAGGGTATGTATTCACTCTTGTGGGGGGACCTATTCGTTTGAGGTCCATGGTTCAGTTTGTAGTTGCACTATCTACTACTATGTTAGAGTATATGACAGTGGTTGAGGCTGCCAAGGAAGCTTTGTGACTTACACGATTGGTCAAGGAGCTGGGTATTCAACAAGGTTGAGTTTAGTTGCATTGTGATAGTTAGAGTGTCATTTATTTGGCAAAGTATTGACTTTTTGAGTCTGATCTCTATTTTTTATGCTGACAAAGCATATGTATCTTACCTGTGCACTAAGCTTATGAACAGGGTTAATTCTTTGCATGCAAGGATGGTAAAGATACAGTTGATGCCGTAAGGAACTCAATACTTACATCGTATGATGGCTTTTGGAGAAACAAAAGGAATGAAGACCTATTTTCAATTGTATTTGCATTCATTTTCATATTGGTTTGTAATAATCTTTGCATGTCATGCATGTAGGTAATTGTAAGCTCAACATAACTGTAAATTGACCATAGGGACCGAATGACCTTAGGGCACTCTTCGGTCGACCAAAGCCAAATTTTTTCGACGTTCTCATAGACCCTAGAATGACTCTAGGTCCCAACACTCATGCACATATATCATACCGAATTAAGGAGTGTTAAAAAAATGAAAATTGAATACTATAGGGAAGTTTGTGAGAGCTCGGGCAACCGAACCCCAGGGGTTCATTTCACCTCGGGAAACCGAACACGTGCGTTCGGGCTACCGAACCTAGGACCAAGCACCCAAACCTACGAACAAATGTTTCTAACTTTTGTTCGGGTTACCAAACCTACACTTGGGCTACCGAATTGTTTTAAAAACTTTTTAAGAATGTGTCTATTCGGGCGACTGAATCTCAGTTCAGCCACCTGAACCTTGTCGGTTTAAAATTATTTTCACCAAGGTAAAATTGAATTAATATGGGTTAATAGTGCTTAAACATTTTGAAACTTTTCTAATAATTCCCTGAAGGTCCCAAATGGTTATAATTTTACCCTAACCTATAAATATGAGTTCATTTGTGTGGATTAGTAACAACTAGCAAAAATCATTAGTGCAAAATCCTCTCTTTTTCAAAAACTCATATTGCCCAAAATACTCTCAAATACTTATTCCCTTGATACATCTTAGCATTGTGAGAGCTTATTGAGTGGGCTAATGCTTATTAGAGGTTGCTTATACTCCCATTTTTTTTTCTTGATTGATTGTTATTGTTTTTGGGGAGTTAAGCAAGAGTTTTCCCACATATTTTTATTTGATAAATCTAGTGTTGGGAAAAACTCATTAGTTTAAGGATCTTCATTGCATTGTCATTGCAAAGATTCCTATAACTTGATTTTGTTATGCAAAATATTTTTAACAAACTATTATTTTGATTTTCAAACAACTCTTGAGCCTACTTCCTTGAAGAAAATATTTTGAGTTGTTTTGACTATTTGGAGCATCTTTGAAACCCTGATTTATTATTGAGATTTGATATATATTGTTTCAAAGAAATAACTTGATTAGAACACTCTAGATCATGTTAATGATAATACCTTATTGAGTGTTGCTTGCACAAAATCACATCACTGAGCTTAAATTTCCTATATTGTTGATGTGTCGTTCATTGAGCATATTGTGCGAATTGTAGTACATACCTGCTTAATTGAGAAGCATATTTCCGTGTACAAATTTTATATCATTAGTTGTATTCCAAGTGCGAGCTTGAAGAGGGACACTAGCCTTATTGAATAGTCTCGAACTTTCTTAGACCCAGTTAAAAAAAGCTAGGTGTGCCATCCTGGTAAGGCGTGTTGGTTAAGGTCAGCCCCTTGAATTGACCTGGTTGTAACCGGTGCCGCTCCACCCATTAAGTGAGCATTAGTGGAATCCTTAGGCTTGCGAGCTAGAGGCGGGGATGTAGGCAGTATTGGCCGAACCCCGATAATATATCGTGTGTCTGTTTATATTTTCACATTTTATATTTACCGCACGTAATTGTTACAGTGTGAATGATGCACATGATTTAAATTCCGCATATTATACTTATCTGCGCATTTGGGTACACAGACCCTAGGTTGTGTAATATTGTAAATGTCTGGTTAAACTTAGGAAGAAATTTAAAGTTCCAATTCACCCTCTCTCTTGGAAATATACCAAAGCTAACACAAAGAACTAGCTATACATGCAAAGACCAATCACATAGATGTGAGGGTCCATAGGATTAAGGAATTGATTTCTTCTGGTGAACTATTGCTTGAGAATGTTCACACTTTTGAGAATGTAGTAGACATATTTACAAAGCTTGTTACCGCAGATAAGTTCAAGCACTACTTGGACTTGATTAACGTCTCCAAATGCTAGATGGGAGGCGTCCTAACCTATTGTCCCAAGTGGAGCTGCGGGTACTGTTTTCATTCTCCTAAGGGATGAATATTCACCAAGGTGGAGATTGTTATAGTATGTGGCTCATATTGAGTGGAACACATGTATACAGAAAGCAGGTTAAGGAAAAACAAGGAAGTTGGTCTAAAGAATACCCGATGATGGTTTGCATAGTACATCGACAATTTAAGGCAAAAGCCAAATCAGGAAGAAAACCATCAACGGTTACATTGATGATTTCAAGTAAAAGCTAATTAGGAAGAAAACCATTGATGGTTTGATGAAATCGTCAATGATTTTGTTCGGCGTTGTTTTTGAAATTGAATTGAGAAGATCAATAGGTTGAGGATACGAAGGAAAATGCTTTGTGGATTGATACATGGGTATTTGAGGGATTCTCTAATACCTTTGTTGAATTTTTGAGTCTAATCCCTAGTTTTGATAATGAAAAACTACTAGTTATTTATATATGCACTTAGTACTTGAACAAGTCTTTAATTCAAACACAAACACAAGGCAAGGAAATGAAATCCAGAAAGGACGTAAGCGCACATATTCTTGGCATATCCTATGAACTTTCAGAATAGCAAAGAAGAAGAAGTCTTATTGTTTATTTTGTATAATGCATTTTGTTTCATTATTTGTTTTGTAATATTGTGGTCTATAATAATTGCATTACATGCATGAAAGGGTGCATAAGCTCAAAAACCATAGATTGACCTTAAGGATCACCTTAAGCCATGTTTGACCATAGGATACAGCATGACTAAGCCCCTTAATCCAAACTTGCAAACACATACAAATAGGGATTAAATCATATAAGGTCAAAAGAAAAAGAAAAGTTTTTAAGATGATTTTGGTCAACTGAACCATTAGCGCTATAAACGCCTCGGTAGATCGAACGGCCAAGAAGTCAACTTTTGACTTTGCTTGGCCGACCGAACCAAATTGAACTAACTGTCTCTAGTTGATCGAATGCTTAAAAGCTACTTTTTCACTATACTCGAACTATCGAACTATTAGTTCAAAATAGGCTCGGGAGACCAAATTGTGAGGTTCAGCAAACCGAACCAAAGGACGGGCCACCAAACCTCAAAGGTTTGGGAAATCGCCTCTGTTCGGTTAATCGACCGTTTCCAACAGCAAATCGAGCCTTGCAATCATTTCAAAAAGGTTGTGTCTGTTCGGTCGACCATCGCTGAGGGTCGGTCAACTGAACCCCTTAACTGCGATAAAACGAGGTTATTTTTAATTAACCTTCATTAAACTTTTCTAAAATTACTCTTGTTTCCCCCAACGGTTATAATTTGTTGAATATCTATAAATACTCATTCAGTTGGAAACATTAAGGATGAATTAGCAAACTTGATTAAAAAACAAAAACTCTCTTAAAATCTTTGCAAATTTCTTTTATACTCTTACTCATACAAGCTTACATTTTTACTCTTACTGATTTCTTATTGCAAAATCATTCTTGTAAGAGTGTTTTGAAATCATCCATCTCATTTACAAAAGCTCACACTCTCATTGCACCTTCACATTAGATAATGATTTTAGAAGAGTGAGCTAAAGTTTTCCCTTGGTATTTAATCCATAAATCTCCTTTGGGAAAACTCTTGGGCTTGTGAGTCTTGCATTCTTGATGTAAGATTCAAGAGCTTGTATTGTAATATTGCCAAATATTCTTAGAGATATTTGATTGTATTCTTAAGATCTTTGAGGTTGTTCTTATGATTAATATATATTGTGTGAATGAAAGATTTACTCACAACATTCTCACATATTAACTGCTATAGTTGCATATTATTGGGAGTTGGCATACAAACTTCACTGAGCTTATACATTCCTATCATACTGAAGTGTAATTTGTTGTATTGTGCGTACTGGTACATATTTGCTTATTGGAGAAGCATTGAAATTGTACATGAAAATTGATATTTCATTATCCGTTGTATTCTAGGAGTGGCTTGAGGGGATGTTAATCTAGCCCGAAAGGATTGATTGTAAAGGTTGATGTCAGCCCTGGCAATTTGACCTGGTGTTGTATACGGTGCCACTTCACCCGTTAAGTGAGCTTTAGTGGAACCCTCGGCCTTACGAGCTAAGGCGGGGACGTAAACAGTATTGGCTGAACCCCAATAACATATCGTGTGTCTACTTTTAATTTCCAACACTTTATATTTCTTCACATGTATGTTATATTTGATATATTGTGAATGTTGCACATGATTTAATTTTCGCATATTATTTTTATCTGCACAATTGGTATATGCTTAGAAAGACCCCTAAGTTGTGTATTACTTATATGTGGTTTAACCTAGAAAGAAGTTTTAAAATTTCAATTCACCCCCCTTTTGAGAATACACCAATTCCGACAATCTCTATACATCTAAGGGTTAGTATAAATACAATTTTATAATCCTCATATCAATATATAGTTGAATTTAGCTACCACTTGCTCTCGTGAACGTAGGCATTCTGTTGAACCACATTAAAATTGTTGTGTATTTATTGCTTTCATTATATGTTTGTGTTGTCATATTATTCATCATAATTGCTGCATTGCACAATCGTTTCAATGTTTAATTGCACAACACAATCACATCACATAGATTGTCTTACTATTTATGACCATTAAGGGGGAGTAGTTGGAACTCACAAGTGAGGGAGAGATTGTTGAGAATTCCACTTGTAAGCATTTCCTACATTGAAAAATTTGAGTGGATGATGGGTTCTTATATACATGGTTGGGCCCAAGATCCAATAGGTTTAAACTTTTGGGTCAAGTTGGTGTTCACCCATGTGTATCAAGCCTCCCATGGCCTCCTCCAGTCCTAACAAAAAGGCTCATACACCTTACAGATTCCATCAAGTACTCCATAATATGTATAACAAATGTGCAAGTATAAAAATAATAAGCAATTGGACACAAAAATCGCAGCAAGAAATCCACCGTAGGATCAGAAGTCCCATCTTAGCCTTGAACCATATAAATGAAAAGTTGAGATTTTAAGAAATTTATGATAGAGATTGTCAAAGACATAAGTTACAATGATATTTTTTATCAATTTAATTATGCAGATAGTCATGTTGGTTGTTGCAACAACCCTATACATATTTTTAAATGATAGTTTTAAATATTTAAAAAAAAACCAAGGAGACTAGATTATTTTCACCAATTAATTGTTTATGTTTTAATTGATTAGTTAATTATATATGTGTATATGTATATGTATATGTATACATAGACCATATTTCTAAAAACAAGCCTAACTTTATTTTACTAATTAATTAATTTTTAAATCTAATAAAAGCGGTCAACCTATTATTCATTTCAATGAGTTATTTCATTTTGATTTAAAACATTTGCTATTGAAATAAGTTTTATATTTAATTTTTTGAACCAATAATAATAATAATAATAATTATTACTATTGAATGAAAGTTGCTTAAAAGGGTTCACGATCAACTAGTCCACTTGGCACTTGAAAAGTAGTTATTGGCTATAAGGTGATGATTTACTAACTTGTCTAGAAACCAATTATTTTTTCATTTTCTCCGCATTTTCTTGATATCTTTTTGTAATGTTTATGGGTATAAACACTCTCTAGAGTGTATAGTCAATTCTAAATGATGATCTCATGATATAATTTCATAATTTTCCCATAAAAAAACCAAAGTTTAATCTTTTAAGGTTTTGTTTTGTTTTGTTTTATTTTTAAAGATTTCAAGTGTCTACAAGTTCTCCAACCAAAACTGTCACGCCCCGAACCAGGTAATGGGACTTAGGGGTGAATTAGTAACCTAACATGACCCTGTTCCGCACAAAACATCTGTTAGAATTGGTGTATTCCCAAGAGGGGGGGGGGGTGAATTGGAATTTTAAACTTTTCCTAGGTTTAACTAGATGTTAGCTGAATATTACAACCTAAGGACTTTCTATGCAGTTTCAAATACGTCAGTAAATATAACATACAGAAATTTAAATCAAGCGCATCATTCACATAATAGCATACACGTGCAGTAAATATAAAGTGCGAAAATATGAACAAACAAACGATATGTTATCGAGGTTCGGCCAACTGTGCCTACGTCCCCGCCTCTAGCTCGTAAGCTCGAGCGTTCCACTAATAGCTCACTTATGGATGGAGCGGCATCAATTACAACTAGGTCAATTAGCACAGGGCTAACCTTAACCTTAACCAGGTCAATTAGTGCGGCTGACCTCAACCTACACGCCTTAACAGGATGGCACACCTAGCTTTCCTAACCGGGTCTAAGCCAATCCGGGACTATTCTAGGGCCAGTCTCCCTCTTCAAGCCCATACCTGGAAATACAACAGATTCACTCGATCAATAAAATGGTACAGTGATTGTACTTTCGTGTAAAGCAGATATGTACGCAAATGCGCTCAGTCACAAACACCACAAGATGATTTAATATGTAAGCTCAGTGTGGTCTAGTATTTCAACTCTCAGATATATATACATATATATATATATATATATTTACTATCAGTGTAATGAGTGCATGAGAGTATCAACCAGTATAATCTTTGTATCACAATATGTGCTCAATCTAACAGCTCACACAAAGATATCAAGTCTCAAATATTTCAATCAGCAGGATGTCTCAAGCATGTGAATATTAGATAATGTATATGCTTGGTTTGCAAAAGATGTGTAATCTTTGTATTCAGCAAGTTATATGTGAGTGAATAACTATTGCACAAAGATTACTATCACAAACACAAATATCTCCTCACAAGTATATCAAATATAAATCACACAAGATATTTGAGTATGTTTTGAAAATGATTTTGTAACCCAAAAACAAATATAAGCTTTTTAAGAAATTGCAACAAAAATGCAATACTCAGAAGCTTAGGTAAGTCTTCTTAGGATAGGCTTATGAACAAAGCCCCCTAAGAATACTGAGGTTTGTCTCTCAAGAAAATCGTTTCAATCAAATGAACAAGGAAAGCAAACCTATATCAATAAACACTCAATCAACTTACAAAGAGTTTAATTAGTATGAGAAGGTAAGTATGAGTGTAGGAGGCTAAAAAATGAGTATTATATGTTTTTGGATTTTCGAAGAATTCTCCCTAATCAAATCTGCTAATCTCCTTCTAATTTTTCCAGATGAAGGGGTATATATAGACACCACATGAATTATGACCGTTTGGGACCTATTGGGAATTATTAGGAAAGTTTAATGACCTTTTAATTATTTTAACCCTGTTTAAAAAAAATAATCACGGTAAAAAAATCAAGGCAACTCGAGAGGTCCGGTCAACCAGAAACCTTTTTGGTCGACCGAAGTTCATATGGTTCGGTTGACCAGGACACTTTTGAACTGGAGACTCGGTCAACCAAAATGTACATGCTCAAGGCGATTTTCCCATTTTACCGAGGTTTGGTTGACCAGACCATTTTGAACTGAATGGTTCGGTCGACCAGACAGTTCGGATTTCTCTCTAGGACCCTCATTCGACTAGGTGGTTAGTATTCATTTTTGTCTCAATCAACCAGATGGTCAATTTGTTGACCTTAGGAGATTTCGGTAGACCGAGGATTTTTATCTACACTGATTCGGTCGACCAGGACCTTGGTCAACTGTTGACCTAGGTCGGTTTCGGTCGATCGAGGCAGAGTGAACCGCCAAGCTCGATCGACTGAACGTGCACAATGTGTGCATTTCGGTCCCGTTATGATCCACTCAATCTCTAATCAAGTGCCTAACATTCATAGGTGCAATGGTGAGTGTCCTAGGGTCATTTTTGTCCAATTAAAGACATCAAAAAAATTCAGTGTCATTCAACCTTCGGTCGACCAAGGTTTGTCTAAGGTCATTTTCATTTTGAGCTTACATATTAAACTACGCAGGTGATGCATGCAATTATTACAATCATAGCCCTATTTACTACTACATACTTTTCCTACTTAAATATTACAGACCCGAATATAAATTACAATACATAAATTATATCTAGGGTCTTCAGGGTTTTCGTTTTCTTCCAGGTCTCCGAGTGCCATCATAGGATACTACCAAAATAAACTTGCACATCAGTTCGGCAGACATTAAATACATGAGTATTTGTCACAATCAAAACAGGGCATGACCCATAGGGTCAACATTCTCCTCCTTTTTGATGATGACAAATACTTGCCTACTTCTTCCCCTTTTGGCAACAACAAAAAGGGTGTAGATAAAAATTTAAGTTTATATAGGCAAATAAGAGGAAAATATCGTTTTTATACACAATAAGTAGCGAAAGTTTTTGAAAAATTTTGGTAGCATACCGTTTGAAAATAGGACTTTCCAAAACAAATCTTGTATAAAAAGGACCTATTTGAGTTTATAAACCTAGCAGGTTATCCACAACTAGTCAAACAGTTCAGTATTCTCAAAACATGAAATAGAAGCATAGCTTTTAATCATGCAAGAAATAGAATAGCCATACAATGCAAAATAAATGACAAAGATAACTTCAACAATTTAGCACACAAATAAAAAATGGTCATTTAAATGAATTAAATAACATGAAAACAAGGTTAGACTATAGGCATACACTAACAATTTGCGATTGAAATATATCATAAGACCCATGGAAGATTTGAGTTAAAGGCACACGGCATATGATACCAAAAATTGGGTTTGAGCATAAAAACAGTCTAACTAGTTCGCATGCATTTTCATATGAAATTACCGAACCAGTTATGTGACAGGATGTTTTGAGTTTTGAAAATAATTCTTGCCATAAAGTGTTACAATAAATATACATGTATATATATATATATATATATATATATATATATATATATATCCCCCTTATAATGTTTACAAAGTGGTGCTAGGGGTTGCTTGCAGGAAAAATAAGATTTTAATTTAAAGCAAGCAAGTAACATTTTTCTGGTTTGAGCATTTAAGTACATTCATAACATAACCAAAAAACCAAAACCATAATGATCCTAAAAATTCAACAGTCACATGCATGGTCATATGGCAAACAGTTGTGGCAATATAGATATGCTTCAGATTATGATTTTCAATAAACATTTCATTCAATCACATGCCACAATGAATAACAAATTGATGTAAGCCAAAATTGTTAGTGAGCAAAACAAGATAGGAATTTATGTTTAGATGCTCCCCCTATCAATTTGAGTGCGTGCTTAGATTCTTTAACTACTTATACTAATCAAAGATTAATTTCATTTTGCTTAGTAGTACAAGCCATCAATCCAAATCTTTTAAAATCAACTATACTGAGTATTGTTCAATTACGTTTGTCACTTGATTAGTATAGTTGTCCCTATACACCATGGATGCATCAGAAGACATAAATTAAGGCATACAATAATGTTCATGACCCAATAACATTACATATCAAACCATAAATCTTTAAGTGATGGATATAATGTTTAGGGTATTCTTAAGAGCCTTGATATTCAATAAATGAAAGTGATGCATATGGATCATTTTTGTGCTTCCTATAGGGATGGATCTGAGTCTTTCTAAACAGCTGATGATTATGTTAGGATGAAGTTTAATTATCTATTTGGTTTCACTCATTCTTTCCAAAATGTTTTAACATTAATTTTATCATAATCATCTTTAGCACAAGGTTTTACTTTGGGAAAATTTCTATCAAAATTTTGGTAGCATGCCATCTGTAAATCGGACATTTTCCTATAAAACTTGCACCTGATAAGTTCAACTAAGTAATTTATAATTAAGTTCAAAGCACAAGAAAAACCTATATCTGGTACCAACACACAATACACAACATACAACATCAGCCATGTAGTTGGTATTCCATGCGATCCAGTATTATCAAACGATATATTCAATAACGATTCACAATACTAGATAAACACAAATCACTATCCATCAAGATATAATTTTTAACAATGAACAACAGTGGATAGTTATGAGTTTGGTGTTGTGTTGCTTTTGATAAAGGCATATGAAAATATAATAATGAGAGCATTCAAAAGAGTCATGAAATTTAGAAAAGAAGTGCTCCCCCTGAGTTATGTATTCAACTCATTTAATGCCTTTTTCATTTTCTAATTTCTTTAGCCAACAGTTATAATATTTTAATGGATTTGGACTTGGCATAAATGCTTTAGGCTTATTGGACCAAAAGGTCACAATGTATATTCATTTGAGTGTGATAAGCCTATAACTGCCTCTTTTCTTATTATCTTCAAAATGTGAGAGGCATGAGTTTGAATGACTTTTAAATTTAGCTCATCATGCATAGGTTTCTTTCAAATTTCATTTCATAATCATTCTAATAAGGTGAACCTCTAAATAATTTGATTTAATGTTTAAGAGCTTATGAAGTGAATTAAAAATGAATACTCTTAAAGTTAAATTAACATTTAGTTCAGAAGAGTATTTAGAATGAGTGGACATTATTCAAAATAATTTTCGTGCTTAGTAATCATGTCCACACCCTTTTTGACAAAGAGTAGCTAGAAGTATATGAATTTTTGAACATAGCTCTTTGGACAGTGGTATGTATCCTTTAGATATAATTATAATTATGAAGGAAGGATACAACTAGTGAGTAGAAGAGACCTTACCGAATATGAACGTGGTTTGGTAAGGATTTCCAATGAAGGAGATAGGTGAATCAAGATTGGAGGATTTAAATATTAAACTCATAGGGAATAATTTGATTTAATAATAAAATATGAATTCCTTTGTAGATGCCTCTAATTTTGATTCTGAGGGGATATCTTATAATAAGCACTTATCGGATTAGGAATTTCTATTAACTAGTGCTTACACCTAGAGTGATGACTACTGCTTTTTCAAGGCTATAAAGTTCAAGGATGAGTTTAGAATTATATGATATATAGTGTAAAATGGATTCCCTAAACCACAAACTTGTGCAATGGACAATATATGCTCAATTTAAGAATTGGACATTCAAGTGTGGATTAAGCATTTGGAATTATTTACCAAGCAAGAAAGATTTATCCATTTTGAAGTGGATTTTCATTCAAGTAAAATACAACCAATGTTTTCGTATCTTATCCAATCATCATGATATAGATGAATTAAGTTCATATTGGATATCTTGCTTGAATTTGCATATTTGCTTGAATTTCTAATGATCTTAGTATTCAATATAGTGTATAATGAATGCATATACTAAGATTTGGAATTTTAAGCATGCACCACTTCCCGATCCTAAAGTCATCACAACCCTTAAACCTAAACACTAAGGAAAGATTAACTAGAAAATAATTTCAATTTAAATCCATTTTTCCTTAGGTCATACGGGGTTTTCTTTCATGATTACCCACATCATTTCTTTTTCTAACCCTCTGGCACTTCTGGATGAGAGAATAAATTGATTGTGCCTTTTTCTTTTATAATGCAAGCAGGTTTTGTAAATGCGTGAAAGGATATGTTTACAATTCTTATGATTGCTTGTAGAGACATGATAATGGGAATTATGTGATAGTCCTAAATTCTTTTTGAAAATATTTTTCTTTTTAATCTCTAAGGATTTATTATGATTATTCTTCTCATTTATAACTTTGAGTGTAGCTCTAGAATAATCATCCATTTCTTCTTCTAAGTAGATAATTTTTAAGATCTTCTTAATATTTTTCTTTTCTAAGATGGCGTGGTAGTCTTTTAGATTTTCTAATTGTGTAGCCAACTTTTTACTTTTTTTTTTAGAAAGATTTTATCCTTAGACATCCTAACTATAATCTTATGATCATTAAGGATTTTCCTTTTCTATTTTTCATAAGATTTCATGCTTCCAAGATTTGATGCACATGATTCAACAAAAAGATTTAATACAATCATTTTCACATATATTATTGCATGCATCATCAACAAATTTGTCATAAAATGCAAGAGATGATTCATTCCATAATATATTGCAACATTCAATATATGAATCATCACATACATCATTAATGGAATTATTATGATATTCAACAGATGATCCAGCATTTGATACATCACATCATTTGGCACGAAAATCATCACAGTAAATATCACATGAGCAATCAGATGATTCATCACAAAGTTTTTCATAGTAAACATCTCATGAACCATTTATAGTATTATCAACAGATGTTTCAGTATATGACAAATCATAACATTCATCACAAAAGCCATCAAACAAGCTAGAGTGAGAATCATATACCTCTTCGTTGATTTCTAACTCACGATTTACCTCCTCCTGATCATTTGAGCTCGGAGCATTAAGAGGAGTTACGATCTCCTTCTCCTGGGATTCTCCATATTTCTTTTCTAGTTCATCCCAGATTTTCTGTGTACTATGACATGCCACACACTCACGTAGAATATTAGAATCTAAAGCACAATGTAATAAGTCCATGGCATATGAATTCGCATGCATTAACCTAATATCATTTTCATTCAAGGGCATACGAATCCCATTAACAATCACCCTCTAGGCTATCCAGTCCATCGATTTTATGAATATGCTCATTCTAATTTCCAACTACTGTAATCGAAATCACAAAATAATGGAGGACTAGTAGGTGATTGTCCCTCTCCAAATAAGGGTACACCAACATAAGTCATCTCGATCTTTTAGCAAAAACGTTTAAGTCAATGCCACAAGGCTCTAATACAAGTTGTAGAATTGGTGTATTCTTAAGAGGGGGGGGGGGGTGAATTGGAATTTTAAATTTTTCTCCTAGGTTTAACTAGATGTTAGCTGAATATTACAACTTAAGGTCTTTCTATGCACTTCCAAATACGTCAATCAATATAATATACAAAAATTTAAATCATGTGCATCATTCACATAATAGCATACTCGTGCGGTAAATATAAAGTGCAAAAATATGAACAAACACACGATATGTTACCAAGGTTCGGCCAACTGTGCCTACGTCCTCGCCTCTAACTGGCAAGCCCAAGGGTTCCACTAATAGCCCACTTAAGGGTGGAGTAGCATCGATTACAACAGGTCAATTAGCACAGGGCTGACCTCAACCTTAACCAGGTCAATTAGCAGGGTTGACCTCAACCTACATGCCTTAACAGGATGGCGCACCTGGATTTCCTAACCGGGTCTAAGCCAATCCGGGACTATTCTAAGGCTAGTCTCCCTCTTCAGGCTCGTGCTTGGAAATACAACAGATTCACTCAATCAATGAAATGTTACAGTGATTGTGCTTTTGTGTAAAGCATATATGTACCCAAATGCGCTCAGTGACAAACACCACAAAATGATTTAATATCTATGCTCAGTGTAGTCTAGTATTTCAACTCTCAGATATATATATATATATATATATATTATCAGTGTATTGAGTGCATGAGAGTATCAACCAGTATGATCTTTGTATCACAATATGTCCTCAATCTAACAGCTCACACAAAGATATCAAGTCTCAAATATTTTAGTCAGCAGGATGTCTCAAGCATGTGAATATTAGAAAATGTATATGCTTGGTTTGCAAAAGATGTGTAATCTTTGTATTCATATGCGAGTGAATAACTATTGCACAAAGATTAATATCACAAACATAAATATCTCCTCACAAGTATATCAAATATAAATCACACAAGATATTTGAGTATGTTTTGAAAATGATTTTGTAACCCAAAAAAAAATATAAGCTTTCTAAGAAATTGCAATACAAATGCAATACTCAGAAGCTTAGGTAAAACTTCTTAGGATAGGCTTATGAAAAAAGCCCCCTAAGAACACTTAGGTTTGGCTCTCAAGAAAATCATTTCAATCAAATGAACAAGGAGAGCAAACCTATATCAATAAACACTCAATCAACTTATAAATAGTTTAATCAGTATGAGTGTAGGAGGCTAAAAAATGAGTATTATAGGTTTTTGGATTTTAAAAGAATTCTCCTTAATCAAATATGCTAATCTCCTTCTAATTTTGCCAAATGAAGGGTATATATAGACACCCCATGAATTATGACCGTTGGGGACCTATTGGAAATTATTAGAAAATTTTAATGACCTTTTAATTATTTTAACCTTATTTAAGAAAATAACCACGGTAAAAAAATCAAGGCAACCCGAGAGGTCCGGTCGACCAGAAGCCTTTTTGGTCGATCGAAGTTCATATGGTTCGGTCGACAAGGACACTTTTGAACTAGAGACTCGGTCGACCAAAATGTACATGCTCATGGTGTTTTTCCCATTTTACCGATGTTCAGTTAACCAGGCCATTTTGAACTGAATGGTTCAATCGACTAGACAGTTGAGATTTCTCCCGAGGACCCTCGATTGACTAGGGAGTTGGTATTCATTCTTGTCTTGGTCGACCAGATGGTCAATTTGTTGGCCTCAGGAGATTTCGGTCGACCGGGGATTTTGAACTACATTGATTCGGTTGACTAGGACCTTGGTCAACTGTTAACCCAGGTCAGTTTCGGTCGATTGAGGCAGAGTGAACTGCTAAGGTCGGTTGACCTAATGTGCACAATGTGTGCATTTTGGTCCTGTTATGATCCACTCAATCCCTAATCAAATGCCTAACATTCATAGGTGCAATGGTGAGTGTCCTAAGTAGGTGATGCATGCAATTATTACAATTATAGCCCTATTTACTATTACATACCTTTCCTACTTAAATATTACAGACCCGAATATAAATTACAATACATAAATTATGTCTAGGGTCTTTAGGGTCTTCGTTTTCCTCCGGGTCTCCGAGTGCCATCATAGGATACTGCCAAGATAAACCTGCACATCAACTCGATAGACATTAAATACCTGAGTATTTGTCATAATCAAAATAGGGTATGACCCATAGGGTCAACAACATCCATACATAGGATAATCAATGAGGGTCCAACCCCGTAGGGTTCTCTGGCACCCTATACACATCCATATACAAAGCACATACACAGTGGAAAAAGGTCTTTCTATACATATACAGTACCATACCAGATTCTATACAACAGGAGTCTAGGCTCCACAACATAAAACATAAACTCAGTTGCCAACCATGTCCCAAAAATGACAACCCAAAAATAAAAGTCCAAGCACTTACACAAGCGCTATCCGCAGTACATCGACTACTATGCTTCCAACTCAAGGACGCTAGTTCCAGTTACTCGAAGGACCTGAAAAAATATATACGTACAGTAGGGGCGAGACACCTCTCAATAAGGTAGTACAAGTTATATCGGTGTGTGGCATATGAGTGTTATCATGATACACAAAACATATACAGTTAAATGAAATTCCAATATTTTCACAAAATAGTTCCAGTATAGTGCATACACGCACACACACATGATCAAGCAATCTGGTGTCGTCCCACCTTTTTGCCCGAAGCCGGCCCGCATTACATGGCGTCCCCAGCACATGGCTAGTCCCAAACTCCCATGGCATTACACCGGTACAAACAGGTGGATCCACACCCTTCAGTGATCATCTGGTTAGGCTCACACCCTTAGATATAAAGCCAAACACTCTTGCGAAACAAGGCCAACGATTTCATACACCCTCGGATATAGAGTTGGACACTCTTTCAGTACCTAGAACAATTTGAAACCCAGTTCCTATTGCATTTCAACAAAAACACAATTGTGTATTCTGATATAACCAAACAAACCACACCCATTTGGTAATCTAAAATCATGGTTTTCCAAACACATACAGTTTAAATAAGTCAAACCATAGCCATTCCTATAACACAATATATATCATAATATATTTACGGCTTTCCAACAAAACCAGGGATGCAGCTCGTCGCCCCCTTTTCCCAAAACTGTAATCATGAAAAACCCATAGTTTTACTTATTAGATCCCCCTAAATGAGTAACCAAAATGCACACAAGACCGTGAACCACAGTTCCACCAAGTTCAACTTCAAAAATAACCGACATAAACTAAATCCCTTTACCTTTCCCCAAATGGTCAATTCCAAACTCTACGGCCCCTAAATAGCGAAGAGAGTTCCCAAAACCTACAGAACACGATACAAAAAATACTCACAATCCTATTCCCTACATAACTACTAGATCAGAATTGAAAATGGAGCCTTACCGTAATTTCAAGCCAAAACCCGAAAATGCCTGAAACGAAGATCCGATCCGTTGAACTTGTAAAGAATCCTTCACTGATCCTTAGGGTAATGTCGGATCATTGATTCCAGCAAGGATCGGTGAAAAAATACAGAGAAAGGGAGTATTCATTCGAGTTTTAGAGAGAGAGAGAGAGATTTTGAAGTTTCTTAACTGAGAAGTAATGAAAATATCTATTTATAGCCCTTTGACTCGGCCGTCCTCGTCGACGAAATGGCGCCTTCGTTAATGAGGCACTGAAGACACCTCGTCAATGAGATGGTGACTTCATCAACGAGCTTGGGATTTTTGGATTCCCGAAACCTGGCAGCTTCTCCTCGTCCACGAGACCCTGCACTTCGTCGACGAGCAGCATAAAGCCTTCGTCGACAAAGCTTGCTCAATTTTACTACTTTATCGTTTTCTTAATTAATTTAATCCATATATCACGGTTCGGGTTCTTTCAACCTCCCCTCCTTACAAAAATTTCGTCCTTGAAATTTGCTATCTCTCATTCACGAACTCATTCACACACACTCAACTCTAGAAAGAACCAGTGACTACTACAACGCAGCCCTGTCACAATACATACATACCCTCAGCTATGGCGAAGGAATACCATGGTTACATACATAAACCGTCTCAAGAGTTCATACATACACACAGTCCCTAATACTAACCACCTATTCCAATACAAAGTAGGGTAATGTACACATACTTAAAACAATCGTGGATATTTCTGGCGTATCTCTGCTTCCAGTTCCCACGAAGCTTCCTCAACCTCATGATTCTGCCACAGTACCTTCACCAATGGTATTTCCTTGGTACGTAACTTTTAAACTTTACGATCCAAAATCTGAATAGGTACCTTCTCATATAGTAGAGTAGCCCCAATTTCAAAGTCCTCATAACCAATAACATGTGATGGATTCAATACGTACCTCCTCAACATGGATATGTGAAACACATCGTGGATCCTCGAGAGTGATGGGGGTAGTGCAATCCTATATGCTACCGGACCCACTTGCTCAAGAATCTCGAATGGTCCAATATACCTCGGGCTCAGTTTGCCCTTCTTCCTGAATCTCATCACCCCTTTCATTGGAGTGATCCTCAGAAATACCTTACCCCCCACCTCGACTTCTAACTCATGGCGGCGAACATCTGTATAACTCTCTCGATGATTCTGAGCTAATTTAATCTTATCTCAGATCATACCCACCTCTTTAGATGCCTACTGCACGAGTTCAGGTCATAACACCTGACGTTCACCAACCTCATCCCAATACAAAGGAGATTGACACCTCTGACCATACAGAGCTTCGAACGGTGCTATCCTGATACTCACCTGAAAGTTTTTGTTATAGGCAAACTCTATCAGTGGCATAAATTGTATCCAGTTACCACCGAAGTCTAGCACACAAGCCCGCAACATATCTTCCAAGATCTGTATTGTTCTCTCCGACTATCCATCAATTTGGGGGTGGAACGCTGTACTAAAAATAAGCTTCATCCCCAGTGCTTCTTGCACTGGACACAATGGACACCAGTACTCCGTGCACCCTAACTATCTCATGCACGTATATGTCTGTTAGCCTACTCAAAGGGTAGCTAACCTTCATCGATAAGAAGTGAGCAAATTTAGTTAACCGGTCCACGATCACCCAGATAGCATTCTGCTCGTGAAGTGTTGGCAGCAATTTGGTCACAAAATCCATGGAAATATGCTCCTATTTCCATTCCAGAATAGTTAAGGGCTGTAATAGCCCTGCCAGCCTCTGATGTTTAGCCCTTACCTGTTGACACGTCCGACACAGCTCCACGAACTAAGCAATCTGCCTTTTCATCCCACTCCACCAGAAGGTTTCGCACAAATACCGATACATCTTTGTACTACCAGGATGTACCGTATACAAAGAATGATACGCTTCCTATAAAATCGTCCTTTTGATCTCATCGTCATTCGGAATACATAACCTAGTTTCAAACCTCAACACACCTCCCTCAGAGATGTTAAAATTCGTAGCTAATAAATGTTGCACATTTCCCACAATCTCAGCTAACACCGCATCATTAGCCTGCGCGGCTTTAATACGCTCAAACAAAGTTGCCTGGACCACCAAACTAGTAATGAAACCTGATGATCACCTAATACCAACTCTACACCCGAGCTCTCCAAATCCTGTGTGTTGTGATGCTGAGCTACAACTGCAGATACTGTAGCATGTTTCGACTTTCAAATTAATGCATCGACTACCATATTAGCTTTCCCCGAGTGATAATTGATGGTGCAATTGTAGTTCTTAATCAACTCAAGCCACCTTATCTGCCTCATGTTCAACTCATTCTGCGTGAAAAAGCACCTGTGACTTTTATGATCAATGAAAATCTTGCATTGCACACCATACACCATACAAGTAGTGTCACCAGATTTTCAGTGCATAAACAACAGCAGTCAATTCCAAATCATGCATAGGGTAATTCCTCTTGTATTTCTTTAGTTGCTGAGAAGCATAAGCTATTACCTTACCCTACTGCATAAGCACACATCTCAAGCCCTTCAGAGACGCGTTGCTATAAATCACATAACTGCCATCCCCCGAAGGAATGGTCAAAACTGGAGAGCATAATCACTAGTTCATTCAAACTTCACCCCCTTCCTCGTCAATCGAGTTAGAGGCCCAGACAACTTATAGAATCCCTCTACGAACCGATGATAATTACCCTCCAGTACTAGCAAACTTCAAACCTCCTGCACACTCTTTGGCCTCACCCAGTAGACTACAGCTTCAATCTTGCCAGGATCCACTAAGATACCATCCTTAGACACCACATGGCCTAAGAATGCAACCTGATTCAGCTAGAACTCACACTTCTTCAGCTTAGCATACAACTTCTTCTCCCGTAGAATCTGTAATACTAACCTCAGATGGCTTTCATTTCTTTCGAACTCCTCAAGTATTCCAGAATATCATCGATAAACACCACTACAAACCGGTCCAGGTACTCATGGAAAGCCCTATTCATAAGATCTATGAACACTGCCGGAGCATTTATCAACCCAAAAGGCGTGACTAAAAACTTATAGTGGCCATATCGAGTTCGGAAAGATGTCTTTGCCACATCCTCAGATCTAACCCTCACCCTCACCTGATGAAACCCTAACCGTAGGTCAATCTTCGAAAAGACTTGTGTCCCCTGTAGATGGTCAAAGAGATCATCGATATGTGGCAAAAGGTATCGATTCTTCACTATTACCTTATTTATTTCTAGATAATCAATGCACATGCGCATCGATCCGTCCTTCTTCTTTACAAACAAAACTGGAGCTCCCTAGAAAGAAACACTAGGTCGAATGAAGCCCCTGTATAGTAATTCTTGCAACTGCTTCTTCAACTCCTGATGTTCTGTTAGAGCCATATGGTACGGAGCTTTAGAGATTGGTGACTTGTCAAGCAGCAACTCTATCGCAAACTCCACCTCACGATCCAGAGGTAAACCGGGTAAATCCTCTAGAAATACGTCTAGGAATTCGCTGACCACTCGAATGTCCTCGAGCCCCAACTCATCACATGGTGGTTCCTTCACGCAAGCTAAGTACCCCTAACATCCACCCAAGAGTAACCTCTTCGCCTATAATGTCGATACAAACTCATAATCCTGCTCCCCAGGAGGTCTAAATACAACCACCTTTCTACGACAGTCAATCATAGTATAACTGGAGAATAGCCAGTCCATCCTCAATATTACATTAAACCCCGACATGTCGTATACCACAAGATTCGCTAGTAGCAACTTCCCCTGAATTACCACTAGGCAGTCTTCTAACATCTTCCTATAGAATGATACACTCCTAGATGGTGTAGCTATAAGAAATCCTTCATCCATAACTTGGGTCTCTACCCTACACAGTTTCAAAAAATTAACAGATTTAAAGGAGTGGGTCACACCCGAATCAAATAAAACCACAGCTCTATTCAAAAGCAACATCATAGTACCCGTCACTACATTCTCCGCATGCTCAACATCTACTAAAGTAAGCAAGTACACTTGTGTCAGAGTTGTGTTTGCTTTATATGTTCTCTAGGATACTTGATTACTTCTCCGATTCTGGCTTGAAGAGGGTGTACCATTATTTTTGGCGCGCGACAATCCCAAGCCATGTGATTTGACTGGCCACAGTTGTAGCAGTAACCCCCTAATGGCTGGCAATCACCGTTACGCCATCTATGGCACCTGGTACAATGATCACCCAATTGGGTCATTTGAGAACTATGATACTCTGTATTCTGATGATAACCCAAGACCCTACTCCTCTTCTTCCACAATCGCTGACGAGATCCATATTGAGAACCATAAGGCACTGGCCTCTTCTTCGGCTCCTAATCCACCTCATCCTCTCAGATACTGGTCTCAATCACAGTGGCTTTATTCACCAAAATCGAAAACTCACAGATCTGAAGCATACCCACTAGTCTGCAGATGTCCTTCCTCAGGCCCTTCTCAAACCTCCGAGTCTTCTTATACTCATTCGAGATCAAACACGGCGCGAACCGGGGTAGCTCTATATACCGAGCAGTATAACCCTACACCGTCATACTCCTCTGAGTCAGAGCTGAGAACTCCTCTGCCTTAGCGTCATGTGTGGAAGTTGGGAAGTATTTGTCGAAGAACACTTCCTTGAAATGGGTCCACGTCATCTATGCAAAATCTGCTCTCTATTTCTCCAGCAAACTTACTGCAGTCCACCATCACCTTTCCTCCCCAGATAGCTGGAAGGTAGCTTAGAGGACTCTCTACCTATCTGTGCAGTGTAAGACCTCTAGAATCCTCTCAGTCTTCTCGACCCAGTCCTCTGCTATCATCGGGTCATGTCCTCCCGAGAACGTTGGAGGATGCACGCGTGTGAACCTCTCAATGGTGCACCTCGCAGATGTAGGAGAGTGTTCGCATCTCCTAACACTCCGCTCGATCTCCCGTAAGACTTGCCTCATCAATCCTCAAGACACAGAAGGAGACTCATCACTCGCCGCCTCCTCGGAACCACTCCCTAGGTCATTATCCTTGTGCTCCATTCTAAAAGCATAACAGGAATCTATCAGTATCCCTACAATATGTACTGTTAACACAGTCATCTATGACTAAAATGTTAACTACCACCACATGGGTCCAAGTCTGTCCTATTACACCGACACGAATATCATCAATGGTTTGCCATGATTTTACTAAAATTGGTATTCCAGGAAAAACACAAAACACTACCAATGAGTCCCTGTCTAGCAACAAAACAACCCTCGACCTACTCTACCCATTTCCAACATCCTATACTCTGGTATATACCCACAGCTATACCTAACCAAGTTTACAAGACCTAACAACGTGGTTAGCTCTGATACCAAGCTATCACATCTCAAACCTGGTAGTGGGACCCAGGGGTGAATTAGTAACCTAACCTCTCCCTGCTGCGCATAAAACATCCATACACAGGACAATGAATGAGGGTCCGACCCCGTGGGGTTTGCGGGCACCCTATACACATTCATATACAAACCACACACACAACAAAAAAAAGGTCTTTCAATACATATAAAGTATAATACTAGAGTTTATACAACAGGAGTTTAGGCTCCACAACATAAAATATAAACCTGGTTGCCAACCATGTCCCCAAAATGACAACCCAAAAACAAAATTCCTAGCACTTACACAAGCGCTATCCGCAGTACACAGACCACTACACTCCCAACTCAAGGAAGCTAGTTCTAGTTACTTGAAGGACCTGAAAAAATATGTATGTACAGTAGGGGTGAGACATCTCTTAGCAAGGTAGATACTTGTTATATAAATGTGTGGCATATGGGTCTTATCATGATACACAAAACATACACAATTAAATGAAATTCCAGTATTTTCACAAAACAATTATAGTACAGTGCATACACACACACACACATGATCAAGCAACCCAGTGTTGTCACACCCTTTGGCCCGAAGCCGGCCTGCATTATACGGCGTCCCCGACACAAGGCTAGTCCTAGACTCCCATGGCATCGTACCAGTACAAACTAGTGGATTCACACCCTTCGGTGATCAACCGGTAAGGCTCGTACCCTCGAATATAAATTCGAACACTCTTACCAAAATGGCTAGCGATTTCATATGCCCTCGGATATAAATTCGAACACTCTTCAGTACTTGGAACAATTCGGAACCTTGTTCCTATTGCACAACAAAAACATAACTATGCATCCTCATATAACCAAACAAACCACACTCATTTGGTAATTTAAAATCATGGTTTCCCAAACACACATAGTTTAAATAATTCAAAGCACGGCCATCCCTATAACACAATGTATATCACAATATATTTACGGTTTTCCAATAAAACTAGGGATGTAGCCCGTCGCCCCCTTTTCCCCAAAATTGTAATCATGAAAAACCCATAGTTTTACCCGTTAGATCCCCCCAAATGAGTAACCAAAACGTACACAGGACTGTGAACCACCGTTCCATTGAGTTTGATTTCAAAAATAACCGACATAAACTAAATCCCCCTACCTTTCTCCAAATGGTCAATCCCGAACTCTACGACCCCTAAACAGCGAACTGAGTTCCCAAAACCTACAAAACACAGTATATAAGATACTCACAATCCTATTCCTTACATAACTACTAGATCAGAATTGAAAACCGAGTCTTACCTCAATTTCAAGACAAAACCCAAAAATGACCGGAACGAAGATCCGATCCGTAGAACTTGTAGAGAATATTTCACTGATGCTCATGGTAATATTGGATCATTGATTCCAGCAACTATTAGAGAATAAATCTAGAGAGAGGGAGTATCCATTCGAGCTTTAGAGAGATAGAGAGAGATAAAATGGCATTTTTTAAAGTTTAAGTAATTAAGTAAAATGACATTTTTTAAAGTTACCACCTCTAAAGAAGTTTGAGGACAAAAGACTGCTACATTTTCAGACTTAAACTTAGTTTCAAGTATCTGCATGTTTTTGTAGAGAACTTGTTGAAAAATCAGATTTTAAAACAAAAACAATGATTGTTTTAATCAAAACTTCAAGTGTTTTCAAGGCATTTCAAGTAATTTCAAGGATTTTCAAGGGATTTGAAAATAGTTTGATGAGCTACAAATGACTTGATTCCTCTTTAAAGAATATGTAGGCAATCTATATAGGTAGACTCGGCCATAATAACCAAAAAACATAAAGTTCTTCCCTTTCTCTTCTTTTGACTTTTTTTTCTTTCTTTTATGCATGAATGTGTTTGCCTTGAAAAGGCATAAAGTAGTAGAGTTTTCATGAGATTAAAGCATAGACTTTATGAAAGTCATTTTAAAAGAGGTTTAAGATTTGAAGGCATAAATGAAGACGGAAAAAGTTGCAATAGGTGGTCAATTAGTTTCTACACATAGTCGATTGGTCATTGCTGCAACTCATTCTTTTTCTTTTTAAGTTACTTTTTCTTTGAAAAATGACATTCAAAATGGGAGATACATAGACACACAAAAGGTAAGTATGGTAACCATTCTTTGGGTATTATAGGATGTTGGATCTTTAAATTTTATTTCAAAGAAGTTTAAAGGGCTACTTTCCTTATTCACAATGGTGCTCCTTGACCTATTCTCTTGTCAAAATTTGTGTTCTTGTTTTACCTTTTCAAAACTGAAATGAAGTAGTTTATCCATTTTATAAAATAAATTGGTTAGTTATGCTAGAATTGGTGTATTCCCAAGAGGGGGAAAATTCAAATTTTAAACTTTTCCCCTAGGTTAAACCAAATATTAGTATTACACAATTTAAGGTGTTTCTAAGCATATACCAAATCAATATATAAATAGTATAATTAGAGTAATGTAAAATATCATACAGGTGCTAAAAATAAATTGCAGATAAACAAAACTGGCACCAGATATGATATCGGGGTTCGGCCAATATTGCCTATGTCCCCGCCTTAAGCCACAGCTCAAGGATTCCACTAGTTACTCACTTCATAGGTGGAACGACATCATTTACAACACCTTACCAAGATGGTGCACTTAGTTCTCTTAACCGGGCCTGAACCAGTTCAGGACTTTTCACGGGGCAAGTCTCCCTCTTCTGACCGATCGTCGAGAATACAAAAGATATTCAAATGAAATGTTTCCTACACCTAGATTGCCTCTAATACAAGCATATGTGTACATCAATAAGCACAAATACACTCACGTATGATATGCAACTAAGCTTAATGTGAGAATGTGATTTTTAAAAAAAATAATCTTTGAATAAATATGTGTGTGATGAGTACTCAAAGATTTTTTGCCCAAATAAGAAATTTCTCCAAAAATATTTCTCTAAATAAAGTGCAAGAGAATCTAGGGTTTATGGCTCAAAAATATTTTTTGCAAGCACAAGCCAACGAGCCTTTGAATCTTGCAATGGTTGTGCAAGAGTCACAAGAAAATAATATTAATTCCCAAGAATATTTATCAAATGAAATATGTGGGAGAAACTAAGATAATACTCTCAAAATAAGGTATAAGAGATATGTACAGGATGAGAGTAAAAAAAGACTTTGATTTGTAAAACGAATGCCCAAACCAAGGTTTAAAAATATGCTCTCTTGAAAGATTTATCAAAGAAATAATAAAAGAGAGTATGAGTAGTATGCTTTTAAAAAGATTGAAAGAATTTGAGCAATAAAAGGAGTATGAAAAGTTCAGAGAATTTTTCTTAATGATTTTTTGCAATCTCTTCTAATTAAAACAAATGAAAGGGTTTATATAGACTTAAGGAAAAATATGACCATTGGGGACATACTAGGTATTTTGGAAAAAGATTAAGTAAGCTTAATTAAAAATAACCTAGTTTAACCTCAGTAAAAATTGAGCAACTCGAGATGATCGGTTGACCATTTTTAAGGTTCAGTCGACTAGGTTACTCAATTCGGTCGACCAGGGTGTTTTTGAACTGAGGTGTTGGTTGACCAGACTTGAGGCGATTTTGGAACCTCCGAGGTTTTGTCAACTGGGCTAAGTTCGGTTGACCAAAGTTGAACGTTTGGTCGATCGGGCCATTTTACAACTGGGAGTTTGGTCGACCAAGGCATTGGGATTTCCCACGTGCAAGTTCGGTAGACCAGGTAGTTAGCGCTCATTTTAAGGACAGTCGATCAACTCATTAAACCATTGACCTTGGGGAGGTTCGGTCAACTGAAAGTTTATGTATGTTCAGGTTCGGTCGACCGAACACACCAAATTTATTCATTTAATTCGTGTTTTTGAATATTAGTTTCCCCTTATAGCATATATGATAATGGAGACTTTCCTAAGTGCTAGTGCAAGGACCAGGGTCTTTTCAAAGGCTCTTTTGAGCCAATCGAAAAAGATCAGGCATCGGTCGACCTTGCCCTACGGTCATTTGGTTCCCTATGGTCAATCTACGGTCATGTTGAGCTTATCATACACATCATGCATGTCATGAATTATTACATACCAAATATAAAATAAAATGCATTACAAATTAAAAACATTAGTCTGCTTCATCTTTGCTCTTCTTTCTTCCGTGGAAAACGCCAGTTGAAGTGAGTTTTAAGGTCTTCTGGCTTTCACCATCATTTCCTTTACGTGTGTGCTAACATATCAAATTTTCTCAAACACTGGATACACATAAGAAACTTGCGGTTTGTCATTATCAAAACAAAGGAATGGGCTCAAAAAGTCAACAAGTTAGAAAACCAATAGTTTGGTTCTCATATCAAATGTTAGGAAAAATAAATATTATGACCTAAAAAATTAAGTTAACAATTTATGAATAACAATCAGATCACATAAATTACACTATTTTTAATAAGCATTAGTTATTATATGTTGTCCAAAGAGGCTTAAATGCCAATGCGTAGCGGAAACCAACAAATCAAATCAAAACAAGCATTGCAAGGAACCAATTATGAATATATGGAAACACAATCACATAAACGTAATTAATAAAGCAATAAAACACATGACACAAAAACCTACGTGGTTCAACAATTTGACTACGTCCACAGGAGCAAGCGGCTAATTTTTACTATCAATCTATCTCACACTACATCAAAGGTTACAATATTGTTTATATACTAGCCCTATGCATACATCAAGCTTAGAAAGTCCCTAAAGGACCCTTGTAGCAATCCCCATAAGAAAATCCTTCAAAAATCCCCAATTTACTGATCTAATTGATTCAAAATCCCTAATCAGTGCCGAACAAAATTGTTGACAATTTCAACAAACCGTCAACGGTATAGACTGAAACCCGTCTACGGTTATCTATCGAGGCTAAACCGTCGATGGTTTCTTCTTGCAACCCAACTTCTTTATTCTTTACATCACCATGTTTGCCCGATGTATGCGTTCCACTCAATATGAGTCACATACTCCAACATTATACATGAAATATTTTTTAAAATTAGTTTTTTTAATTAAATTTGTAGAAGTTGTTAGGTATAGAATGTCACTAAAAGTCCATAGAGAGAGACATTATGATATAGACATTGGCTTTGGATCATTTTTTAAGGGGTCTCTTTAATTTGATGCCCCTACATAGGCTAAGGCTTTCATAGCATCACCCAACCACCTTACAAATGCCACCAACTACTCCATAATATGTGCAACAAATGTGCAAGTACGAAGACAACGAGTAATCAAACACAAAAACCTCAACAAAAAAAATTGATAGGATCAGAAATCTTAACTTTCACTTTGAAAAATAGGAAGATGAACCGTTGACCCCAAGATTAATTCATATATAAATTCAGAGTTGATATTTAAGTGGGGGAAAAGAGAGACATTGTCCTTGAATTATATAAATGTAAGGTTGTGATTAGAGAGACATCTTAACCTTGGATTGAATAATTAATTTTTAATAATTTATAATTGAAATAGTCAAAGAACAAAAGTTACAATGATATTTTTTATCAAATTAAAGTACTTCAATTATGCAGGTATAGAAGTAGTTATGTTGGCTATGGCAACAAACCTACAATTTTTTTCAAAAGACAAATGATAGTAATTAATATTATTTTTTTTAAACCTAAGGAGCCTAGCTTATTTTCACCAATCAATTACTTATGTTTTAATTATATATATGCCTGTGCGTGTGTATGTATATGCATATCATATTTTTTAAAGGAGGCACACTTTATTTTAATAATTAAATATTTTTTAAATTTAATAAAAGAGTTCAACCTTTTATTCCTTTCAATGAGTTATTTCATTTTAATTGAAAATATTTGCTATTGAAATAAGTACTAAATTTAATTTTCCAAACCAATAATAATAATAATAATAATAATTACTTTTGAATGGAAGTTGCAGACAACGTAGGCATACCCATCACAGAATATCTTTAACTATAAATATTTTTTATGTTAACATATTTTTAATCTATCATTTTAAAATTAAAATTTTAAAACCATATTGCATTCATATTATAAAAGAAATAATAATAATAATTATTATTTATTTTGGAAAACAAGCAAAAGTGATAGTAAATTAATGTTTTGGGATGTATATTCAATATTTTTTAGGAATATAATTCAAAATTATTTCATTAATATTATTTATCCTTATTATATTCTATCATTTTAATAAAAGTATGTATATACTATCTACATATCTACTAGTACACAGTTTCTTTACATTTAATTTGTATGCGATATAAAATTTTGTTATGAGTTTTTTAAGTGCTTAGCCAAATATTGCTATCTGTATATCAAACAAAATCATATTGATTTTTCATAAATTTATGAACATTTAAAAAAAAATGATAAATCGATGCATGCATTTAGTAGCACAACTTTGAAATCAAAATATTTAAAACATTATGAAATAAAATATATACCACTTCCTATTATACAACTAACACCTATGCGGAACTTTACTTTCTATTTGAATGCATATGATAATATACCACGCACACGCATATTGTGTTGTGCATAATTGATTGAAGACTAAAATATATTTTTAATTCTTAATAAAGTCTATTTTTTTGTATAAATATTAAAATATGAATATTCAAATTTTTTTATAAAAATTATATTTGGTTTAAAAGTGTCAAATACAAATTAACATAAATTTGAGAACTATTATGTTAAATTAACGTAGATATAGGGACAAAAGAGGTCTTTAAATATAGGATATCTATAACAAGAGTGCTCTAACTTTTAATATTTACATAATAATAAAGATAAAATATTTAGGGTAAGACAATAGTCACTCCTGAAGTTTGGTAAAAAAATACACAATCCTCCTAAGGTTTAACAAATTCCACATGCAACATCTCCTTTAAAGTTTCTAAATTTTCACACAATTTCCTTAATATTTCGAGTTTTGGAACATTACACCGCCCCTCCCCCCTCCCCCCCCCCCCGCCCCCCGGCACCCTCGAAAAAAATTTCCATGCTTGTTCTTTCGAAAATATATATAAGGGGATTAGGTCCACGTTTTTTTGCCGATCCATGGGCGTCTTGAAAGCTTAAGAGAGTTTGTGCCTTTTTACTATTGACACCAAACTCAGATGGCGTGTTTTGATTGTCAACATTGTCGATAGTCATTTTTTGACCAAACAAATCTTAACCAAAAGAGCGTTTCCTCCATCCATGTTGCTTGGTGCCACCCATAGGTGGTTGACTAGCCCTAGAAAAATTCAAAATTTTGAGTTATCTTCTTATGATTGGTTGGGGAATTTGTGCTTGTCGCGTACCCCAATGATGCCACAAGTCAAGTTACGACATTGACAGTTAGTAGTTTTCAGTTATTGGTAGTAATTTTTTTAATTTGACTTTTCAAAATTCAAATTCGAAAGGGTTTTCCCTTTCTTCCATTGGAAGCAATCTATGAGAAGGACCTCTTGGGGGAGAGAAATAGGCAAGTCCAAGTGGGGGCAAAGAGATGATTTCCAAAGATTTTCTTGTGTCAAAAGGGGACTTTTGTTGAAAAGAAAAAGGAGAAAAAAGCATACATCTCTTTCATTGTTTGGGTATTTAGGGAGTGAATTGAAGTAAGGGTGTCCTCCAATTAATCTATAAAGGATTATGCTTCCATAAGGCCAGTGTCTAACCTTTTACTTTACTCATTTTCAATTGTTTTATAAATTTTTATGTATTAAAGCATGATGTTTCATTGTATGTTTATATTCAATGCTTCATGATTTTTCTATTAATCCATGTTAATATGCATGTTAGAAGTTGTACGACATATTTTTATCTTGATTGCATAGAAAAAACATGTTTGAAATTCAAAATTGCATGTTTGTGTGGACGGTTTCTTGCAAGCGATTGCCTGGCCCATTAAAATGTTCAATCACCCCCTGCCATTTTTGAAAAAAGTAGTCGTTGGTTACTAGCCAGTCCAACCCCTGCAAGTTGTTGACTGCTAGATCTCGAGAGTATTATTTTTTACACTTTTTGTTGATTTTTTCCAAAATTTCAAGTGTTCTAGATTTCTATACTTAATAGAGTACATTTCATTGAATTTGAATGCTAGTTTAATAGAGGTTTTCATGGTTTCTCTATAAAAATAAAAAGAAATCAATTTTTTTTTATCAAGAAATGATTCCATACTAAGTTTTCACTAAATCTTTCATGTCGTTGCAAATTTTTCAAACATATTGGAGTCATACATCCATTATGTCGCATTTGGAGGTTCTCCAAATCTTTTCTAAACAAAAATGTCAAGGCGAGTTTATGGTTCTCCCTCCAAAAATCCACACTTTTTAACTTAGATTTTATTTTCATTCTAAAGAAACTAATTCACCCTTCTTAAAAAATTTAACTTTTTAATGAACTATTCATGTTGTGGTTGTTGAATGGATTAAAAATCACTACTCTAAAAAGTAAAATAAAAGTTTTCAAGTTTGGTTTTATGGTTTTCCTCCCAAAGAAACTAAATCATTCAAATTTCAAGAGTTTTCACGAAACAACCCAAAAATTGTTTTTAGAATTATTAAAAATATTTTTAGGGAAGTACATATGGATTGGTTCTTTTTTTGAAGATATGTAGGTAGTCTACTTTTGTAGATCGAGCTATACAAAACAAAAACTAAAAAGTTTTTTCTTTCTTCTCTTATTTATTTTTCGGTTTTTTGCATGATTATATGTTCATTTTGAATAGGCATTGAGTAGCAGGATTTTACAATTAAGTCCTTATGGATCTTACAAAAGTCTTTTCCAAGGGGGTTAAAGGTTACAAGAGTTTTTGAAAAGGAAAAGTAAAAAGGAAAAAGTTGTATAGGGGCAATTGATCAACCTATGGAGGTGATCGATCACTTAATCCTACAACTTGTTTTTCAAATGTGTTTTACGCTTAATTGTTTCTTGCAAAAGATTGCTTTAAAGAAGGGAGATACACACACATAAACAAGATAAAGATGGTAACCATTACAAAATGGGTGCTATAGATGCTAGTTCTTTGAATTCCAATAAAAGGGAAATTGAAGGAATTACCTTCCCTATTCGCAAAGGTATTCCTAAACCAAATATATTTTCAAAAAATTTTTTCTTTATTTTGTTTTAAATAAAGTGGTGACTTTATTTTCTAAAATAAATAGATAAGTTAGAGAACCAATGGATTAGTTGTCTATACTTGTTTGGTTTGTAAATAGTCACCAAAATGTTGGCAACCAAAAGAGGTATAGAGAGCAGTCGATTGTTATCGAGTGGTGCTAAAACTAGAGAAGGTAAGTAAGGTCAGTCAATCACCAATAATTGGTTAATTAACTACCCTGTATTGCAAACTTTGTCCAACATAGCAACAAAACCTTACTGAATGTATGCAAAATTAAGCTAAAATTTAAAGAGAAAATTTTGTAGCATAAGGTGGTCGACTGGCTACTTATTGGCGATCAATCGACCCTACTTTACCTTCTCTAATTTTGATGCCGCTTGATAGTGCTCGACTAGTCTCTACAGGAAATCAACTGACCTAGTGAATTTTCAAAAAAATTTAGTTGTCTTTATTTGATTGGCTAATGGATCTAGCCATACCAAGTGTACTATAAGTTGCCACGTGTTAGGCAACCACCAAGGCAGTTGGCAGATGTGGTTAGTGGTTATTAGTTTGAATTTGAATTTTTGAAATCTAAATTTAAAAGGTTGTTTCCATCCATCTCTTAGGTGGACTATAAATATACTTGTAGACACCCTAATTTTTACTAGGTTTCCCTAATCTTGGGAAAATATGAAATCAATTCACCCATTTTGAACAAGGGTCCTGAGTCAAATTAGTTCAATTCGTGATTTAAGTGCGAGTTTATTCATTCAAAAAAGTCCTTAATTCTTCATGTCCTTTCCTGAGTTGGTATTCATCTTGATGGGGCTACAGTTGATTTAATTATCTGGACATGTTCCAATTAAATTCTTAAGGGCTTATGCCACAGTTGACCAAGAATCAAGTCATGTAAGAATGGCAAAGGCAGTGTTATTTGTTGTTTTTTTGTCCCACATTGGTAGAATACTTCCACCTTAGTATAAAAGGTGGTTTTAAATTTTTTATATTATTTGTCCCACATTGGAGAGAAGTGTTTTTTAGACTTGAGGTTGAAGCTATATAAAGAGCTCAACTCTTCATTTGTAAGACACACCTCAAAGTTATACTTTGTCAAGAAGTAGTGGATTGATCATCGGCGCCCGAGGACGTAGGTAATTCTATACTAAAAGAATTAGATGGTGGGGTTGTTTTTATGGGAAATGATAATACTTGTAAAACAACTGGAATAGGATCAATACAGTTGAAATGTCAAGATGGAACTATTAAGACCTTGACTGATGTTAGGTATATTCCAAGCCTAAAGAAGAATCTGATTTCATTGGGTGCCTTAGAATCTAAAGGGTTCACTATCACTTTGAAAGATGGAACCTTAAATATTAAATCAGGTGCGCTGGTGGTGATGAAAGGAATAAGGAAAAATAACTTATATTATTTACAAGGTAGTACAGTTATTGGCTCAGCAGCTATTGTTTTTTAGAAAGATGCAGGTTCAGATACAACCAAGTTATGGCATATGTGATTAGCACATGCAGGAGAAAAATATTTGCAACGATTAGCTAAGCGAGGTTTGTTAAAAGGTGCAAAGGTGCGCAAACTTGAATTTTGTGAGCATTGCATTCTGGGAAAACAAACTAGAGTGAAATTTGGCACAGCAATCCACCAAACTGAAGGTATTTTAGACTACATCCATATAGATGTATGGGGGCCCACAAAAACGGCTTCGTTGGGTGGTATGCATTATTTTGTCACTTTTGTTGATGATTTTTCTAGAAGAGTTTGGGTGTATTCTATGAAACATAAAAATGAAGTGTGTGATATTTTCCTTAAGTGGAAAAAATTAGTTGACACTCAAACTGGCAAAAAGATTAAACGGCTCAGATCAGATAATGGTGGTGAATACACAAGTGACTCGTTTAAGAAGGTATGTTAAGATGAAGGTATTGTTTGACATTTCACAGTTCGAAATACACCACAGCAGAATGGGGTGGCAGAGCGCATGAATCAGACTTTGCTAGAGAAAGTTTGAAGTATGTTGTCTAATGCTGGATTAGAGAAAAGGTTTTGGGCTGAGGCTGTTAAATATGCGTGTCATCTCATCAATCGTCTACCATCATCTGCAATAGGGGGAAAAACACCATATGAGGTATGGTCTGGAAAGCCTGCTAGTGATTATGATTCTTTACATGTATTTGGTACTATGGCTTATTATCATGTTAAAGAATCTAAGTTGGACCCAAAATCCAAGAAAGCAATATTCTTAGGGATAAGTGCAGGAGTCAAAGGATACCGTCTTGGTGTCTAGAGACGAAAAAAATGATTTTAAGTAGAGATGTAACTTTTGATGAACTTGCGATGATGAAGAAAACAATACGCAAGGAGTCACGAGTTGAAGAGAAGACCATTGGTACTCAACAACAGGTGGAGGTTGAGACAATTTTGGGAAACCCAGTGAGAAATGAGACTACATAAGGTAACTCTCCAGTTACGGTGGGGAATAGTGTACAAGAAGAGGAGATTTCAATTCGAGAATCTTCACAGCAACAAGAATCAATTGTTTCTCAAAGGCCAAGACGAGAAATTCGAAAACCTGCTCGGTATACTGATATGGTGGCCTATGTACTTCCAGTTGTGGATGATAATGTTCCTTACACTTTCAAAGAAGCAATGAGGAATTCTGAATCAGACAAGTGGAAAAAAGTAATGGATGAAGAAATGCAGTCTCTTCATCAGAATCAGACTTGGGAGCTAGCCCAACTGCCTAAGGGTAAGAAAGCAATTGGTTGTAAATGGGTTTATGTAAAGAAAGAAGGATTTCCATATGCAAATAATGTTCGCTTCAAAGCTAGATTGGTAGCTAAGGGCTACGCACAGAAGGAAGACATTGATTATAATGAGGTATTTTCTCCAATTGTTAAACATTCTTCCATTCGAATTTTGTTAGCTTTGGTAGCACAATTTGATCTTGAACTAGTTCAACTCGATGTAAAAACTGCATTTTTACATGGTGATTTGGAAGAGGAAATCTATATGACTCAGCCAGATGGATTTCAGGTTGTTGGAAAAGAAAATTGGGTATGTAAACTGGGTAAATCGTTGTATGGTTTAAAACAGTCTCCAAGACAGTGGTACAAATGATTTCATCAGTTTATGATGGGTTAGAAGTACATAAGAAATAAACATGATCATTGTGTTTATTTTCGCAGACTACAAAATGGATCTTTTATATATTTACTCTTGTATGTTGGTGATATGTTGATAGCTTCAAAGAATAGGGAAGAAATCAACAAATTGAAAAGTCAGTTAAATCAAGAGTTTGAGATGAAAGATCTTGGTGAAGCAAAGAAGATACTTGGCATGGAGATTCGCAGAGACAGAATGAGAGGAAGAGTTAGTTTGTCTCAGAAATAGTATTTGAAGAAGGTAGTACAGAGTTTTGGTATGTCTGAGCAGTCAAAACCAGTAAGCACTTCTCTTGCTCCTCATTTCAAACTTAGTGCTGTTTTATCTCCTAAATTAGATGAGGAACGTAAGTATATGTCACAGGTTCCTTATGCAAGTGTTGTAGGTAGTCTAATGTATGCAATGGTTTGTACTAGACCTGACATTTCACAAGCTATTAGTATGGTGAGCAGGTATATGCATGATCCGGGTAAAGGACATTGGCAAGCTGTGAAATGGATTTTGAGATATATTATGAATACGATTGATATTGGTATAGTATTTGAGAAAAATAATACTATTGAACAACGTGTTGTTGGATATGTGGATTCGGATTTTGTAGGTGATTCGGATTCGGATTCGGATAAACGACTGGATATATTTTTACATTTGCTAATGGTCCAGTGAGTTGGAGGTCTACCTTACAGTCAACCATTGCCTTGTCTACAACAAAAGTAGAGTACATGGCAGCTTCAGAGGCTGTTAAGGAAGCTATTTGGTTGCAGGTTTTACTTGAAAATTTGGGAGTTGTACAAAAGCACATTGTTGTGTTCCGTGATAGTCAAAGTGTTATTCATTTGGCAAAGAACCAAGTCTACCATGCACGAACGAAGCATATCGATGTTCGGTTTCATTTTATGCGGGATATTATCGATGGAGGCAAGATACTTCTTCAGAAGATTGCTACAACTGAAAATCCCGCAGATATGTTGACCAAGATTGTGACAACAATCAAGTTCAAACATTGTTTGGACTTGATCAATATCCTACAAATCTGAGTATTTTTTGGAAGGCACCGATGATGTGGAACTCCAAAAAATGTTGGTGACTGAAAATTTTGTTGAATTTATCGTCAAGGTGGAGATTTGTTGTTTTTTTTGTCCCACATTGGTAGAATAATTCCACCTTAGTATAAAAGGTGGTTTTGAATTTTTTATATTATTTGTCCCACATTGGAGAGAAGTTTTTTTTAGACTTGAGGTTGAAGCTATATAAAGAGCTCAACTCTTCATTTGTAAAACATACCTTAAAGTTGTACTTTGTCAAGAAGTAGTGGATTGATCATTGGCGCCTGAGGACGTAGGTAATTCTATACCGAACCTCGTAAATTTCTTGTCTTGTTCTTTTTATTACTTTATTATTAGTTTCTGCATTGCCTTAATTTCTTTTATATTTAACAGCAATAGTTGTAGTATTGGTATTTGGCACAAGTGGGGTGCCCGGCATAACATTATTAATTCCTTAACCAGTTCTTTCAAGCTATGTCATTGGAATTTAATTGGTGTTCGGGGTTCTTGTAAAGTCATTTTAGATAAATTGTGGATTAATTAAAAACTTTTTAGTTAAATTATCAATTTTATAAAATCAGTTATTGTCTTGTTTATTTCTTTTTTTGAGTCCAATGATTGAGTAAAGTCCTGTGAATAAAAAATAAACATAATATTAGGGACACTTGCCCAATGATATACAGTGGGAGGCCATGAGATACAGAAAATATAGGAAAATACAGAGGGAAATACATTAGGAAATATAGAAAATCCAAAAAAAAAATTAATAATGAAAAATAATAGTAAAATTACAAAAGGAAAATCTTCAAGAGGAGCCGAGCAGCGCCCATGTGCTATGAATATTCCTAGGCATATCAAGGAACATTGTTCACCAATTCAAAAAAAAAAGTGAGAGTGAATCAAAGTTGTTAAATGAAAAGATTAAAGAAAATCATAGAAGCATATGCACAATACCTTGATTCTAAACTAAATTGGAAATAATCCTCAAAAGAATATTACAAAAACAATCACAATTTGAACTATATCCCCCACCAGAGTCCTGGCCAGACACTCCATTGAATGGAGAATCGGCCATATCATAAGAATTGGAGATTTCGTTGTTGTAGGAAGGAAAGCTAGCAATGGGATTGCTACTTGGAAGGAAAGAAGGAAGAAAGGACAATCCTTACCTTGCCTAAATTGACCTAGGATTGACCCTATAAATAGAGGAGTCTTATACAGAGCAAACACACGAACACAATGAGGGAAAGCACAGGCTGAGAGAAAGAAACTGTCTAACAATGATTTCAAAAGCAATACAAGGAAGTTATGAAGGAACAGCAAAGTAGCAGCAATCCTAAAAGACTCCTGAAGTTGGAGCCATCTCCTCAAAGGGCACACCCACTGGAGCCTAACTCCCCTCATTTGGAAGGACACACACATCCATGCATGTCCAGTACACAAAAGCAAACCCTCCAAAGGATTGCTTCGGACCGACTCTTGATAGACTCAAAGGCAGGAAAAGAATACCAGAGGAGTGGAAGATTGTAGGTAACTATGGCTTTGCCTTCCCTAGTCTAGGCATGTAATATTGAACTGTGATTGTAATTGTGAAAGCAGGAACCCAAACCCAAACTTGGGTTTGAAACTAAATCTGAGCTTGAACATGAACCTGAACCTAAACTAGACTCAAGGCTTCCCCTAACCTAAGCCTAACCCATTGAACCTAACCTACTAAACTTGAGCTTAACCCACTAAACTTGAATTTGAACCTAAATCGAGAGCATAAGCCACGGATCCTGAGTCCAACCATATTTTAAAAACTTAGGTCCAACACCATTTAAAAGACCCGATCCCAACCTATATTTTAAAAACCCAGGCCCAACACCTTTCAAAAGACCTGAGCTGAAGCATTTTAAAAGACTTAAGCCCAACCATATTTTAAAAACTTAGGCCCAACACCTTTTAAAAGAACCAAGCCCAACCTGTATTTTAAAAAACCCAAGCCCAACACCTTTTAAAAGACTCGAGCCCAACCTGTATTTTAAAAGACCTGAGCCCAACCGATATCTTAAAAACCCAAGCCCAACACCTTTTAAGAGCCCAACCACATTTAAAAAAAAAAAAAAACACTAGGCCCAGCCACATTATAAAGCCAAACCCATTCTCATAAGCAAGCAGGCCCACTTGGAGCCTATTTGAGCCCACAAGAACTCAGAAGTTGACTTGTGTGAATCAACCCAGTAAGAACTTAGTAGAGGGTTTGGACGAGTCAACTTGTCCATGAACTCTATTCCAGAGAACAAAAAACCCTAGAACCACCAGATCAACAGCAATCACAAACCAGCACTTGAACCACAATCATCATAATAGTCGAAGCACACACACACACAGAGTAACAAATAGAAAAAGAAAAATAGAAAGAACAAACAAAAAAAAGGGGGGTTACTTATGTTTAGCATCACACAAGAACCTCTCGAAGAGGGGTAATCCCACCTCAACAATTGGGTTATACCCCTCATAGGTCTCAAAACTAACCTCATCAAGATCAGAACTACACTCTTGGGTGTTCAGTAGCTCGCAATAGTTGAGGGGGGAATGAGGTTGAGGTTTCAGAGATCTGAGAAGTAGAAACAGGGATTCGGAAGTGAGGAAGAAGAACATAGAGAGTTAGGGTTTTATTTGAGAGAGTTAAGGTTTCAGTAGAGAGAGTTAGGGTTTCAGATGGTTTCAGAGAAGAGGGAGAAAGAGAGAGAGAGAGAGAGAGAGCAGGCGTTAGGGCTTTGGGATAGGACTTCAGTAAGAGAGAAGAGAGGGATCTAGAGAGTAAGGGAGAAGAGAGGGATATGGAGAATAAGAAGTAAAATAGGTCTAGGGTTTTTAGAGGATGCTCGTAAGAATAGAGAGAGAAGGAAAGAGAAAAAGAAGAGAGAGACTCAAGAGAAGAGAGAGAAACAAAACGAAAAAATGGCAAGAAGTAGAAATTTTCACCTTTTATATGTCTAACTCTAAGGCCACGTGTCACCACCAATGGGTGACACACGGCACGATCTCTTCCATTTATTTAGCACATAACATGGACTCTCCCACGCTGTTTTATACATGTTTCTTCAAAATATTTTAGATTATGCCACGTAATTAATTCATGTTTATTAGACTACTCCACCCGACTGTCAACATGTGGCTACATGACGTGACCCCCTGCTAGTAAATAAATACTAATATGTATAATTACAAAGGCCATGCATGTTGGAATTGGTGTATTCCAAAGGAGGGTGAATCGGAAATTTAAAATTCTTCCTAGGTTAAATCCTAATCACGAGCAGTATTTCACAACTTAGGGTCTGTCTACACAAATACCAATCACCCAACAATTTAGCATTGAGCAGAAGTTATAACAGTTATAGCAAACTGAGTATTTCCTAAGTAGATATGTATGCAGAAATTCAAACCAAATAAAATATTCACAATAATTTAAGTGCAAGTATACATAAACGAAAAGTAAAGAGATAAGGGAAAGAGAAAGTGACACATGATATGTTGTTGGGGTTTGGCCAATAATACCTACGTCCCCGCCTTTAGCTCGCAAGCCCTAGGATTCAACTAAATGCCCTCTTACGGGTGCAGCGGCACCGATTATAACCTCCCTCTCCTTACTAGGCAAGGGAAACCTTAGGCCAAATTAATAGGGTTGCCCCAACCTTTACAACCAATCCTTACAGGTTAGATCAACACGTCCTTAGGCCAAGCCTAGAATACAATAATTAGTACAAACTTTATGTACAATAAATGTGCTTCTCCAATAAGAAAATATGTACCAATATGCACAACACAACCACAGATAATAGTAATTTATGCTCAACTGAGATAAAGTCAAGCTATATGTCAACTCTCAACCAATGTGTATATATTGTATATATGTGAGAGTGATACCTTTGATTTAAGATAATATATTCAAAAAACAAATAATCAAAGGACCTTGAAATTCTATGTAAATACCTCAGCAAATATTTTTCAAAGATTGAGCACAACTGAGATTAGGGATTCAAGCTTGCAAAAATATATTTTATCAAACAGCACAAGCAAACCCTTGAATATGGCAATGAGGATGCCAAGAGTCAGAAGCAAGAATGAGTTATTCCCGAATAATATTTATTAATAAAATAGAATGGGAATAACTTTAACTTACTCTCTAAAAATCAATTTTAGATAATGCTAGATGAGAGAGTTGTAAGCTTCAAGAAGATGTATGAAATGTGCACAATAATAAAAAATCAAATTCCCTTTCAAGTTGCAATTAGTTTGCAACCAAGGAGTATAACAAATGATTCTCCTCAAAATAGTTTTTCAAATCAAAGTGTAAGGAGAATGAGTAGTATGCTTTGAAAGATTGAAAGAATATAAGCAAAATGCATATAAAAAATTTAGAGAATTCTTGCTAACGATATTTGCTAATCTTCTTTTAATTGAGATAAATGAGAGAGTATATGTAGACATCCATGAAAAAAATAACCATTGGGGATATGGAGGTCTTTTTGGAGAAAGATTAATAGGGTTTAATTAAAATTAACATCGTTTATCCGCGGTAAATTTTGCCAACCCGAGAGGTTCGGTCAACCGGCGGATAAGTTTGGTCGCCCGAGCACTCACACAAATTCAAAGTTACTTTTCGGGTTCGGTTGACATGGACATACTGAGTCAAGTGAACCAAGCAATTTTCAAAGGTTACGTGGTTTTGGTCACCCAGTGAAAGGTTCGGTTTGCCGAGTCTTGAACTTCGATCGACCGAGGTCAATTTAAACTAATAGTTCGATCGGCTGAGGAAGGTCGAGATGGTCAAACCTAAGATTCGGTCAACTATGGAGAATGTATTCAAATCATGTTTGGTCGGTTGAAGCTTGGTCAATCTGTTGACCCCGAACTTGTTTGGTTGACTGAGGCATTTGTAATGCCAAGGGTTCGGTCACCTGAGACCACTTAAAATTGTGCATTTAAGTTCTGTTTGGTCTTTGTGCTTCATCAACCCTGTGTGAACAAGCATATGACATTTAAGTTTGAAGGAGTGATGATTCCTATGGTCATTCTATGGCCTATTGAGCATAAATACTTACTATGCATGATATGCAAATATTACATACCATAATTATTACAAACCAACAAATTTGAATAGCAATCACAATAATGAAAATGGTCTTCATTCCCTTTTGCTTCTTCAATTGCCATCTTGTGGTGTGAGCATTAAGATCTCTATGGCTTCCACCGTATCCTTACCTTTGCGTGCAAAGAATGATCTTGTTTACAAAATCAAAGCACAGGTAAGATACAAAGATATTTTTCATTATCAAAATGGGATATGACCTATAAGGTCAACAACACATCTCTAATCGAAGCTAACACATGGCCTGGTTTGTTTACCCGACCCTATTCCCCTAAACCGATTGACCTAGTTGAACTGGTTCAAACTAGTTTCACTATTTTCTTAATTATTTTCTTATTATATTTTTTATTTGATTTAAAATTTTGAAAAATAGTAAAAAAATCACAAAAAATAAAGAAAAAAAAAACTTGAAAAAATATTTTTAAGGTCAGAAAATTATTTCAACGCACCTTTTACTTGGAAAAATAAATATATAAAAATGGGGGGGCTCCAAAAACCTCCCAAAAGTTTTTTAAAATATCATACAAAAAATTAAAAAAATGTTATAAAATTTTGAAATAAATCTCGAAGCTATTTTCTGAAAATATTATCTTGATTTTTTAAATTGGCGTCCCTATGATTTCAAAAAAGGGTAATGGTCTTTTCAAACCTTGCCTATATTAACTCTAAGGGATGCCCTATTTTAATTATATTCTATAAAAATGTGTATATTTGTTTACTGACTTAATTGTATATACTTAGGCAACTTGTTCATTTAAAAGGGAGTAAAATAAAAACTTGTTAAAATTTAATTTGGGATAATTTTAAATTAATTAGGTATCGTTCGTAGAACGGGGATGTAGGGGTTGCTAGTAACTTTCCCTTGCATAACCGAACTCCCGATCCCGATCCTAGTATACGCAGACCAATACTACTCTTAATTGAGTAATAATCAGGTGTTCTAACCACACCCAAAAAAGGTTAGTGGCAACTCCAACTTCTAATTTTTATCAAAAATTCAAACTTATCATTTTTTATTCGCTCCTGGGTCGTCATGATAATACCCCTTTGCGAAAATTTTTGGGCACATTGAAGTGGACATAAGGAAGAGTTTTGGTAAAGAATACAAGGGGTTTGAGTGCCTTTAAGGTTAAAGAAAAAAAATACATTCTTTTTAGGAAGTTGGGAAGATTTTCATTCATTTTCTCTCCTTTACTTGGGTTTTTTTGGGATTGTGTGTGCTTTTATAAGTATCCCCATGTAATCAACACTTGCAACATTCATATAAGGCTAGTTCTTTACCCTTCTTCTTGTGTTTTCAAGCTTTGGTTGTTGTTTTTGCATGGAATCATGTATGTGTTTGTATAATTTGTTGAAATTTGTATTTTTACATGAATTTTGCATTTCTATAATAAATAATATCGTCTAGGGATATTAGAATGAAATTTTGACTTAAATCCATGAAAGAATTACTCAAATTTGCATGAAATATTCGATTTTTTCAAAGAGAACATGCAAATCATTAACCAGCCTAGGCACAGTCAACTAACCCCCTTAGCATTTGAAAGGTAGTCGATAGCTACAAGTTGACGGTCGAATGGCCTGTCTAGAGGTCAAATATTATGTCATTTTCTCTGAATTTTCTTGTTTTCTTTTTATAATTTTTATGGGCTTAAACACTCTCTGGACTATATAGTCGAGTTTGAATGCTGATCTTATTATATGGTGTTTCATGGTTTTCCTATTAAAAACCAAAATTTCATCTTCCAAACTTAGAAACAAAAATGATTTCAAGTGTCTTCAAGTTTTCGAACCAAAATATTGGTGCTTATGATATGACTTTTAGGGATTGTCCAAAGTCTTCAAGTTTCCTAAAAACAAATTTTCAAGACGAGTTTGTGGATCTCCCACCACATTTTTCATGGAAGCAAAATGACATTTTTCAAAGTAATCACCTATGAAGCAGCTTGAGGATGGAAGAATAATTCATTTTGAAACTTAAACTTAGTTTCAGATCTTTGTTTTTGCAGAGAATTCATTGAAAAGTCAGAGTTTTAAAATAAAAACAAAGAGTTTTCAATCAAATTTTAAGTTTCTTTCAAGGGATTTCAATAGACTCATCAAAATATTTTTTAAAATGAAATTCAAAATGTTTTGATGAACTAAAAATACCTTGATTCCTTTATAAAGAATATATAGGTAGTCTACACAAGTAGACTCGACCATAATAACCAAAAACATAAAGTTCTTCCCTTTCTTTTCTTTCTTCTTTTTATTTCTTTTCTTTCTTTTATGCATAAATGTGTTCGTATTGAAATAGCATAAAGTAGTAGATTTGTCATGAGATTAAGTTCTATGTGCAGAATTTATGAAAGCCTTTTCAAAAGAGGTTTAAGGTTTGAAAATTTTCGACAAAATAAATGAAGAGGGAAAAAGTTACAAGAAGTAGTCAACCAATCTCAACATACATTTAAGAAAAATAGACACACACAAGGTAAGTACACTAACCATTCTTGGAATGGGTGTTCCCTTCCCTATTCACAATGGTGCTCTTAAACATAATCTCTTTTCAAAGGTTTTTCCTTTATTTTATCTTTTCAAAAATAATATGAAGGCGACTCTATTTTCTAAAAAAAAAAAATTGGTAAGTAAGAGAACCAATTGATTGATTGTCTTTACTTACTTGATCCTTTTAACCAGTCACCAAACATGTTGGTAATCATAAAGGGCCACCCGAGCTCGATGTCTACATTTTCCAAGTCTAAAAGGGAGGTTTATAGAATTTTTCGAACCTAATATAAAGGAGGTTAGTGATCACTAACCCAAGTTATAATGACATATAAATTTTCATTATTTTTTATTTTGCAAAAAAAAAATTCTCAAAATTTGACTTCTTCCAATGAAATAAGTATTGTATGTGGAGGAGGAAATCCTTTATTTGGGTATTGCATGCCTTGTTGGTAGCCATGTGGCAACCATGAGGGCTCTCACGTGGCAGATAGGGCAATTATTGTGTCTTTTTCTCTTAAGGAGGTAGCCAATGTCATTTGGACAAGATTGCGCTTATAGACGAAAAGAATGTTGTAAATGATAGGGATAAAATTGGAACTCTTGAATAAACTAATTGGGCATGAATAAAATGAATTACCCTTAGAGTCATTTAAAGGAATTAAAAAAGTTAAGGGCAAACTAGGGATTTTACAAGAATAAGTGAGACATAAATCAACTAAGCTAGCCTAGGGGCAATTTTGGTATTTCAAAAAGAGTAAGTGGAAGCAATAATGTGAAAAATCAAGCAAGTTGCCCTGAAGGGACAATGGACATTTCATGAAGCTAATAGTAGCACTAAGATGATTCATTTTTGGGAGATGGGTAGGAAAGAATAGATTGTGTTGGGGGGGGGGGGGGTGGATGTGTGAAGTGTAGGCACCATCAAGGCTTGGCCTGTGAATAGGGGCTGCTAACCACTTTTTAGGCACATTGTAGATACACTTAGATTGTAAATAGAACAAACAATTAGTTATAGTTAGAATACAGTAGAAACAATATTGAGGGGATAAAGAATTTTAGGAGAAACAAAGAAATTAAAGAGTCATAAAGATAGAGACTAAAGTAGGAGCAGTGAGATTTGGGAGCAACAAGGTTAGGTTTCTATCTCTTTATTGATGTTATTTCTACATTATATTTTAGAAAATAGAATAGGTTGACGTGTATGATTTAGAGTAAGGTTGATATGCATTTCATTGACAAATCAGATTGAAAGTATGATTTATGCATGCATTATAGCTAAATCAAAGTAAAAGTGTGGATGATGCATGTTTTGTTGGTGAAACAAAGCGCTATGCGATTGATATAAATAAAAGTTGTGAATTAGAATGAAAATATGATTGACATATGTGTTGATCAAGATTATGATACAAGCAAGATCTTTTTTTCAAAACCAAAATGTACTTTGAGGGGAACGGTGAGATCTAAAGAGGAGGGTGAATTGGGTTTTAAAAACCTTTGCTAAATAAATTTGACTGATTCACCGAATCAATATCCCAATCAAAAAATAGATGCATGTACGTAAAAATAATCATAATGATAAATGCAGACATACACGTGTGGAAATGTAAGTGCAGATGTGTAAATAAGTTAGAGAGGGAGAGGGAGAGAGAGAGAGAAAGAGAGAGAGAGAGAGAGAGAGAGAGAGAGAGAGAGAGAGAGAGAGAGAGAGAGAGAGAGAGAGAGAGAATGTGTGTGTGTGTGTGTGTAATGCAAGGATTTTAATGAGGTTCGGCCAATTCTGCCTACATCCTCGCCTTAGGCAAACCCCCCAAGGATTTCACTAACCAACTTCCTTAACCGGAAGGAGTCAAACCATTTACACTCCTTATAGGGTGGAGTACCCCTTTACATACTTCTTACAGGATGAAGCCCTCCTCTTCAAGCGATACCCCACGCTTGGTCCGCTCCCTTTTGGTGCAGCTGCCTCTCTAAGTTATGTACCCTCACTCAGTGCGAATCACCCTGCAACCACTCCTTCAATAAGGCGGAGCCACCCTCTCCAAGTGATGCACCCTCACTTGGCCAAGGTTCACAACCCAAACTACGAAGGGGTGTTTCGAAAAATAATTTTACGTACAAAGAAAATGCTTCTTAAAAAACCAATTTGTACACATTAAACATCTAAATGCACTCATATGATTTTGAAATGAATCTCAATAGAGTATGGGTAATTTTCTCAAAAGTATTTTCTAGGTAAAATGTGAGAGTATGGAAAATGATTTTTCTTTTCGAAATGACCCTTTACAATTTAAACACTAATAGGCTTTCGAGCAAAATATATGAAAGTGAATATATGCTCAAGACATTATCAAGAAGCTTCTCGAGCGAGAATATATATATATATATCAATGAATATATATGCTCAAAGCATTCTTGAACTAACCCCAAATATTTTCTCCCAAAAATATATTCAAAGATAAAAATGGGAGAACCTAGGGTTTTCTTTCTAAATGATTGACCTTTCAAAAACAAGAAGGTTGTCATGCAAAATATATATGAGATTAAATATATGCTTAAGCCTTACTTGAATAACTCAGAAATTTCTTCAAGAAATATTTTCCAAATAGAAGTGTATGGGAGAAATTTAATTTTTGAAACACATGAGAATAAAAAGGCTATCAAGAAACTTACATGTGAAAGATAATATATGCTCAAGCCCTTTAAAATAAAATCCCAAAATATTTTTCTCCGAAAAGATTTTCAAGAAGAGTAGGAGAAACAGAAATTTAAAGAATAAAAGGGGTAAAAAAATGTGGGAGAATCAAAAAATATTTGACTAAACTTCCCAAGTGATTCTCCAACCTTCTCCAAGTTAAATGGGTTGGAATTTATAGGAAAAAACAATTTTTGACCACTATATGACTATTGGGAAATATAATAATATTATATTTTGAATTTTCTAGCCATTGTATGCCCAGAAATTTGAAATCCTGAGAGGTCCGATCGACTAGGACAAGGTCTGGCTGATTGACCCTAAGGAAATTTCCAATTTCGTGAGAATTAGTATCCCAAGCTCAAGATCCAATCGACTGGGCTTTATGTGTTCAAAATGGCGTCGATTGGCTGGGCCTCTATATTCTAGCCATTACGCATGCCCCGATCGACTGGGCATTTAAGACCTTGAATGGTCGGTCAATTGGGCCATATAAAATTACATTTTTGGCCTTCTACACACGCTAGTCAACTAACCTCAAAAGGCTTTTAAAGCGCCAGTCAGTTGGACTTTAATATAATTTCCCATTAGCACACATTGGTCGACTGGGCCTGTAAGTCTTTAAGAGACCGTTTGGCTAGGCCTTTGCAAGTTTGGCCATGTGCACACTCCGATCGACTGGGCTGCTAAGGCCGATCGATTGAGCCCTTTTAAAAAATGAAGGTTTGTCTTCTTTTTAAGTCAAAAACCGATTTCAAAACCTTTGTATAAGTTAAACATTATATGAAAAATGTCTTTTATGAAACTTGGAGTCCTATGGTCAATGTAAGGTCATTTTTTTAGCTTCAAATAAATCACATAAGCATGCATGTACATTCAACCCTAATTATGATTACAACCCAAAAAATAAAAATAAAAAAAGTCTTCGGTCATCTGCTCTCTGAATTCCTATGGAATACATCGAGGTATGATCAATTTGGTACTTCTATGGCTTCCATATTACATCTGTCACTTGTACTTGCAGAAATATAAACTTATTCACACTCAATGCACAAATGAGATGTTGTGGCTTGTCATTATCAAAACAGGGATCGGACTCAAAACGTCAACATACTTGATAAATATACTACGAAAAATTATAATGGAAATGATTAGTGCATGATTTGTGAAAGCATGATATATGTGGGTGTAGTTTCCAAAATCATAATGAGAATATGTTACATGCATAAGCAATGTTTGAAAATTATAAGTGAAAATGAGGTCGATACATGCATTGTTTTTAAAACCAACCTGAGAAAAAGATTGATGCATAATCAGTTGATAAAACTAGTTGATGTGTGATGAACATTTGCTTTACAAGTAATATAGATAAAATTACGATTTACATAGTTTCTAGATGAATCAAAATGAAACTGGAGTACAATTAGGAAATCATGATTAGTGCATGAACTTTCCTCACTACTAAATGCCAATTACTGTGTCTCTTTCTCTCAAGGAGGTAGCCAATGTCATTTGGACAAGATTGCACTTATAGACCGAAAGAATGTTGTAAATGACAGGGATAAAATTGGAACTCTTGAATAAACTAGCAGGGCACAAATAAAGTGAATTACCCTTAGAGCCATCTAAGGGAATTAAAAAAGTTAAGGGCCAACAAGGGATTTTCTTAGAATAAGCAAATAAATTAGACACAAATCAAGTGAGCTAGCCTAGGGGGAATTTTGGTATTTCCAAGAGAGTAAGTGGAAGCAATAATGGGAAAAATCAAGCAAGTTGTCCTAAAGGCACGATGGTCATTTCATGAAGTTAATGGTAGCACTAAGATGATTCATTTATGGGAGATGGCTAGGAAAGAATATATTGTGCGTGTGTGGGGGGAGGGGGGGGGGGGAGGGTGGATGTGTGAAGTGTAGGCACGATCAAGGGTTGGCCTGTGAATAGGGGCTACTAACCACTTTTTAGGCACATTCTAGATACACTTAGACTATATGTAGAACAAACAATTAGTTATAGTTAGAATACAGCAGAAACAATATTGAGGGGATAAAGAATTTTAGGAAAAACAAAGAAATTAAAGAGTCATAAAGATAGAGACTAAAGTAGGAGCAGTGAGATTTGGGAGCAACAAGGTTAGGTTTCTATCTCTTTATTGACGTTAGTTCTACATTATATTTTAGAAAATAGAATAGGTTGACGTGTATGATTTAGAGTAAGGTTGATATGCATTTCATTGACAAATCAGATTGAAAGTATGATTTATGCATGCATTATAGCTAAATCAAAGTAAAAGTGTGGATGATGCATGTTTTGTTGGTGAAACAAAGCGCTATGCGATTGATATAAATAAAAGTTGTGAATTAGAATGAAAATATGATTGACATATGTGTTGATCAAGATTATGATACAAGCAAGATCTTATTTTCAAAACCAAAATGTACTTGATAAATATTCTATAGGAAATTAGAATGGATACAATTAGTGTATGATTTATGAAAGCATGATATATGCGGGTGTAGTTTCCAAAATCATAATGAGAATATGTTGCATGCATAAGCAATGTTTGTAAATTATGAGTGAAAATGAGGTTGATACATGCATTATCTTTAAAACCAGCTTCAGAAAAAGATTGATGCATAGTCAACTGATAAAACTAGTTGATGTATATATGTTTATTATATAAACAAATATGATTAACATTTCCTTTACAAGTAATATACAAGAAAATACAATTTACATAGTTTCTAGATGAATCAAAATGAAACTAGAGTATAATTAGGAAATCATGATCAATGCATGAACTTTCCTTACTATTGTGTATATATATATATATATATATATTGTTACAATAAAAATGTGGTACATATTGTTCTTAGAAATATAACATGACTATGCATATGCTTGAAATCAGAACAAGTTTGATGCCCATATTAGTTTGAAACCAAAATTTTTTATACTCATTGTTTTTGAAGTCAAAACATGATTGGTGCATGTTGTTCTTGAAAATCAGGATATGATTAGTATGTATACTATTTTAAACTCAACATTGATTCATAATTGTTCTTGTATAAGTGGGTTCTCAAGATAGAATATCACTAAATGCTTTTGAGCATGAATTTTTTATTTTTTATTTTTTGGCTAAGTAAATGTATTAAAGCAAATCCATTAGAAGACCCTTAAAAGGAAGATAGCCATAAGCACCATATCTGAGCCCTAAAAGCTCTAAAATCCTCAAAAATCAACCCAACCTCGAGCTAGAATTCATATACTAAAACCCTAAGGAACTAAAACCCTAATCTCCAAATGAAAGTTCTTAAATCAAAACCTAAATCTAATAAATAGAAGTTTCTGAGAATAAATATAGGGGGGAGGGAGTGTCTCTTCAAAGTTATAGTGGTGGTTGGAGAAGGATTTTTGTTATGGGTGGTGATGGATGCAAGCATGGAGACACTAGTATTTTTAAGAGAAAATGAAGGGTTGAGACGAAGGACAAAAGTTCCACTATCACATCTATGCTATACGACATGACCTGGACTATAGGTTCTAAAGGGTTGAGATTGAGCTATGTGGCCAAATCTACGTTGCAACATTTTCATAACTAGATTTGTCTTTTATGGTTTGATCTAGACCCTTCATTCTCTAATCGTGCATGGCTATCATGTGACACCATCTAATCGTACCATGTGTCAACATCTAGTTATTTTTATTGTGTTTTATAGCTCACATCTTTGAGTGGATGATTTACACAAGGAAGAAAAGTATAGTAGAATCAGTATTAAAGGGAAACTTTCAACAGTTTGGCTGAGTTTCAGAATTGCATGCTCTCGGTATCTTTTTTTTTAAGGAACCATCGATGGTTTGTATGAACTTGCAAATGAAGTTTGGTCTCTGTATCTTTCCGTCAATGGTTTGACCATATACTATCAACGGTTTCTTTTGGAAGACCAGCGCTGATTTCAAATTTTGAATAACGAACGTTAGTATGGTTGGGTGTTTGGAGGGAAAACTTCGTAGTGTTTATAAATACATCATTCTTGGTGTAATCTGAAGGTAGGAAGATCATTGTATTGTGTCCTTTGACACCAAAATAGTGAAACTCTGTCGATTGCTCCCATTGATGCAGGCATTGCTGAACCACATAACTCCTTGCATTATTGCTCTTACTTTCATATGTACTACAGTGTGTGTATTTCATATTTGTTTTTCATTGATTGCTAAGTGTGATTTCCGCCATGCAAATTCGAGTTTATTTACAACAATTTCCAATTCATTTGCTAATGCCATTAGATGGCATTACCTTAACGTCAGCCCTATACATGATTTCTCTATCTCATGCTATGTGTCCATTATTTTATATAAATAATAAATAAAATAACATTTAAAAATATATTTAAAAAATAAGAAATGGGTGAAAATTGAGAAGTTTTTAGAAAATTTTGTGAAAATCCATAAAAAGTCCAATTTTCTTAAAATGTCAAAAAATCAAAAATTCAAAAAAAAAAAATCAAAAATGTTCTAAAAATATTTTATCCCTCTGGAAACCCCCTTTTCTATGCATTGTGTTATATAGTTGTCTCTTTTGAATGTCTTTTTCGTAGCTTTGCATGTTATTATGGAAAAAATAATTACACCACCACATGTATACCATATCTAACATGATTTCTCTGTGTACAAAAAATTTTCTAATTTAGTAAAATATATGCACTTGGAGAAATGATGTTAGATTCAATGTGCACACCTTGTGTGATTGATAATTTTTGTGTTATATTGTGTGTTTCTTTATTAAGCATGTGCATGTAGGTGCGCATATCCTCTAGGATGGATGTGCTCATATTGAGGTATGTTGACATCCCTATTTACTCTGAGATGAGATCAATTAGACTAACAAAATCACGTCAAGTTCACTTTGTGATTCTATTAGACTCTCTAATTTCACATACGAATTATTATACTCTATTAAGTGC